>NC_088215.1:15753827-15763827 GCF_036934945.1 Oncorhynchus masou masou
ACACACACACACACACACACACACACACACACACACACACACACACACACACACACACACACACACACACACACACACACACACACACACACACACACACACACACACACACACACACAGACTGGGCCTCCTACTTCCTTCTCTCCTTCTGTCTTTCTCTTCTTTCTTACACACTCCACGTTGGAGATGCCTCTCTCTTCACGTGCTGCGTGAGAAAATTGTATTGGAAGTTAATTGCATCCCGTAGGTGAGAAAATTATTTCCACTCTATCTCGTTCCAAGACAGCTATTGGAATCACTGCTGGTTCAATCAACTGGTTGTAAAGGGCTTGTACTGGGAGCAGAGGTCAGCTAAGAATTAGAGGGAATAGTGGGGCCTGAAGATTGGAGGGAGATCATATGATAACATGGAGTGTTTAGAGGGGTTTGCACTAACTGTATTAACTGTGCAGTTCTCCTGACCACCCTAGATGATTAAATAAGTCACAGTAATATAATACCTCCAAACAACAGTGTACAGTTCTCCTGACCACCCTAGATGATTAAATAAGTCAAAGTACTATAATACCTCCAAACAACAGTGTGCAGTTCTCCTGACCACCCTAGATGATTAAATAAGTCAAAGTACTATAATACCTCCAAACAACAGTGTGCAGTTCTCCTGACCACCCTAGATGATTAAATAAGTCATAGTACTATAATACCTCCAAACAACAGTGTACAGTTCTCCTGACCACCCTAGATGATTAAATAAGTCATAGTACTATAATACCTCCAAACAACAGTGTGCAGTTCTCCTGACCACCCTAGATGATTAAATAAGTCATAGTACTATAATACCTCCAAACAACAGTGTGCAGTTCTCCTGACCACCCTAGATGACTAAATAAGTCATAGTACTATAATACCTCCAAACAACAGTGTACAGTTCTCTTGACCACCCTAGATGATTAAATAAGTCATAGTACTATAATACCTCCAAACAACAGTGTGCAGTTCTCCTGACCACCCTAGATGATTAAATAAGTCATAGGACTATAATACCTCCAAACAACAGTGTGCAGTTCTCCTGACCACCCTAGATGACTAAATAAGTCATAGTACTATAATACCTCCAAACAACAGTGTGCAGTTCTCCTGACCACCCTAGATGATTAAATAAGTCAAAGTACTATAATACTACCATACAGCAGTGTGCAGTTCTCCTGACCACCCTAGATTATTAAATAAGTCATAGTACTATAATACCCCCAAACAACAGTGTACAGTTCTCCTGACCACCCTAGATGATTAAAATAAGTCATAGTACTATAATACCTCCAAACAACAGTGTGCAGTTCTCCTGACCACCCTAGATGATTAAATAAGTCATAGTACTATAATACCTCCAAACAACAGTGTACAGTTCTCCTGACCACCCTAGATGATTAAATAAGTCATAGTACTATAATACCTCCAAACAACAGTGTACAGTTCTCCTGACCACCCTAGATGATTAAATAAGTCATAGTACTATAATACCTCCAAACAACAGTGTACAGTTCTCCGGACCACCCTAGATGATTAAATAAGTCATAGTACTATAATACCTCCAAACAACAGTGTGCAGTTCTCCTGACCACCCTAGATGACTAAATAAGTCATAGTACTATAATACCTCCAAACAACAGTGTACAGTTCTCTTGACCACCCTAGATGATTAAATAAGTCATAGTACTATAATACCTCCAAACAACAGTGTGCAGTTCTCCTGACCACCCTAGATGATTAAATAAGTCATAGTACTATAATACCTCCAAACAACAGTGTGCAGTTCTCCTGACCACCCTAGATGACTAAATAAGTCATAGTACTATAATACCTCCAAACAACAGTGTGCAGTTCTCCTGACCACCCTAGATGATTAAATAAGTCAAAGTACTATAATACTACCATACAGCAGTGTGCAGTTCTCCTGACCACCCTAGATTATTAAATAAGTCATAGTACTATAATACCCCCAAACAACAGTGTACAGTTCTCCTGACCACCCTAGATGATTAAAATAAGTCATAGTACTATAATACCTCCAAACAACAGTGTGCAGTTCTCCTGACCACCCTAGATGATTAAATAAGTCATAGTACTATCATACCTCCAAACAACAGTGTACAGTTCTCCTGACCACCCTAGATGATTAAATAAGTCATAGTACTATAATACCTCCAAACAACAGTGTACAGTTCTCCTGACCACCCTAGATGATTAAATAAGTCATAGTACTATAATACCTCCAAACAACAGTGTACAGTTCTCCGGACCACCCTAGATGATTAAATAAGTCATAGTACTATAATACCTCCAAACAACAGTGTGCAGTTCTCCTGACCACCCTAGATGATTAAATAAGTCATAGTACTATAATACCTCCAAACAACAGTGTACAGTTCTCCTGACCACCCTAGATGATTAAATAAGTCAAAGTACTATAATACCTCCAAACAACAGTGTACAGTTCTCCTGACCACCCTAGATGATTAAATAAGTCATAGTACTATAATACCTCCAAACAACAGTGTACAGTTCTCCTGACCACCCTAGATGATTAAATAAGTCAAAGTACTATAATACTAACAAACAACAGTGTACAGTTCTCCTGACCACCCTAGATGATTAAATAAGTCATAGTACTATAATACCTCCAAACAACAGTGTGCAGTTCTCCTGACCACCCTAGATGATTAAATAAGTCATAGTACTATAATACCTCCAAACAACAGTGTACAGTTCTCCTGACCACCCTAGATGATTAAATAAGTCAAAGTACTATAATACTAACAAACAACAGTGTACAGTTCTCCTGACCACCCTAGATGATTAAATAAGTCATAGTACTATAATACCTCCAAACAACAGTGTGCAGTTCTCCTGACCACCCTAGATGATTGAATAAGTCAAAGTACTATAATACTAACAAACAACAGTGTGCAGTTCTCCTGACCACCCTAGATGATTGAATAAGTCAAAGTACTATAATACCTCCAAACAACAGTGTGCAGTTCTCCTGACCACCCTAGATGATTAAATAAGTCATAGTACTATAATACCTCCAAACAACAGTGTGCAGTTCTCCTGACCACCCTAGATGATTGAATAAGTCATAGTACTATAATACCTCCAAACAACAGTGTGCAGTTCTCCTGACCACCCTAGATGATTGAATAAGTCAAAGTACTATAATACCTCCAAACAACAGTGTGCAGTTCTCCTGACCACCCTAGATGATTAAATAAGTCATAGTACTATAATACCTCCAAACAACAGTGCATTATATGCAATGGCTTGACTTGTTTTTTCTTTACACACACACGTACATGCTCTCTGTCTCTCTCTCTCTCTCCCTCTCTCTCCCTTTGTCTGTCTCTCTCTCTCTCTCACACACACACAAACACACACACATATCCTTGGCCGTTGCCTTGAGTAGCAGCCTTTATTGCTCAGGGAATAGGGGGAGATGTAAATAAACCCGTGGCCTGGGGTGGTGTTTCATTGGTAGTAAAAACAGAGGGCATGAGAAGCAATACACTGAACCCACAGGAAGGAAGAGGATGAAGATAATACTCATCAGGGACCAGTCACCACACACACTGAATCACACACTGAATCACACTGAATCAAACACTGCATCACACACTGCATCACACACTGAATCACACAATGAATCACACAATGAATCATACTGAATATTACACTGATTCACACAATGAATCACACTGAACCGCATACTGAATCACACTGAATTGCACACTGAATCACACAGTGAATCCCACTGAATACACTCTGAAATTACACACTGAATCACAAACTGAATCACACATTGAATCGCACAATGAATCATACACTGAATCACAAACTGACACACGTAGAGACGCACGCACACACACGGAAGTGAGAACACGTACCCAGAAAAACACATTGTTGAAGAAAAGTTTCTCATGAAATCACACTTCGAGATCATAACGAGTTTTAGAGAATTTTTTGCACTTTTCCCAACGCTTCTGGAGTACCAAGATGTCACCTTTTGTCTTTGACGCAAGGGTTGCAGCTCCCTCTGATTTAACCAATGTCGACCCTGCAGCTACAGAGCTGACTTAGGGGTCCTATTCATATGTGAAGCACATCCTCCTCTAATCTTTTATTCAGGAGCTGGAGGCACACCTATGAAACTGAATGAGGAAATCAACAAACACGTTAAATAACAAGTACTAGTATCACAATGGGAAAAGCACGCTAAGCTAATCTGACTAGAAATAGCTGGACCCTTTTGAAACTTTTGTGGGATGAAAATCAATAAGCAATTCAGGCCTGTCATCAACCATTGCCGTTCACTCTATATTCATTTCTTTGAATATCTTATAGATAATAATATGCTACAGTATCATACAGCGTTTGTTTATGAAGATATAATCCACATCTACTCAGTGACGGGACATGGTGTCCTTGTGCCTGATTTAAATGTGCCAAGTCAAAGTCACATAGATGGAGGGAGATGGAAAGAGAGAGAGGCAGAGATAGAGATAGAGATGAAGAGAGAGTGAAAGAGAGGAAGAGAGGGCTGGTGCACGATATCGAGAGAGAGAGAGATAGAGATAGAGGGGGGGGTGAGAGAGAGAGAGAGAGGGGGGGGTGAGAGAGAGAGAGGCAGAGATAGAGATGAAGAGAGAGTGAAAGAGAGAAAGAGAGGGCTGGTGCAAGATATCGAGAGAGAGAGAGAGAGAGAGAGAGAGAGAGAGAGAACGGGGGTGAGAGAGAGAGGGGGTGTGAGAGAGAGAGAGAGGGGGGGGTGAGAGAGAGAGAGTGGGGGGGGTGAGAGAGAGAGGCAGCGAGACGTTGAGTTAGCCATTGAGAGAGAACAAGTGGGAAGGTGGGAGGGAGGGATGGATGGATCACGCTGCAGTAGAAGAGCAGAAAGAAGGATTGCAGGTCAGCGGAGCCCAGGGGGCCTGTGTCAGTGAATAATACTGTGGCCTCTTCACATTACCATATTATAGATGTTGGGCTCTTAGGATGGCCTCCTAAATGATGTAGCACAGCTGCATCTACTGAGACCCTGAAGGTGCTCTTAAAAGGGGTCCTAGGAAAGACAGCAAAACCATCATGAAATTCAAGGGCAAAACTGGTGCCAATAACGTCGTTACCTGGTTGGTAATCAATCTGGTTATGACGCCGGTTTACGACCAGAATATGACGTCATTATATTATTATGTCTTTTTTTTACGACATTTAACGTTTCAGATGATCATGCAATTTGTTACATATCAATTTGTGACACTAGTGTAGAATCATTTTATGAGAGATGTTATTTTCTAAGTCAACATTGAGTAGTTCCAAAATATGACAAATTACTTGTTTGTAATTGTAATGGCAGCGGATTATCTACCTAGCAACTACTTTTCTTTTTTCTGATCTGGTCAAATGTTACTTCATTGTTGGAAGAGAACAAGAAGTACTTGAGTTGATGTATTGCCGCGTTCACGTGCTAGTCGGAACTAGGGAACTCTGACATTTCCGACTTGCTAACTTGTTGAACACGGGAGTTTCCTAGTTCCAACTTGCACTTGAATGCTGCATATGAGGATTCTACATGGAAACCAAAAGAGTTCTTCCTGGTACCAAAAAGGGTTCTCCTATGGGGACAGCCGAAAACCCCTTTTGGATCCTTTTTTCTAGGAGCGTAGTGTGAAGTTGCTCTAATGTTTAGTCTCTTCATTTGAGACAGTTTGCTACAGCAGGAAAATAATCCTGCAGCAACAGTACATTTGAATTATTACGTGTATTATAATTAATCAGAATTTTTTTAGGGGTTGATACATTTTTTCGTGTCTGTCTCCCAAATGGCACCTTATCCCCTACATAGTGCACTTCTTTTGACCAGAGCTCTATGGGCCCTGGTCAAAAGTAATCCACAGCACAGAGAATAGAGTGCCATTAGAGTGCCATTACACATTGTCTGAAGATCACTCGCATAGTGTGACTTCACCTCCACCTCTATCGGTATACCTCTCCATCCCTTTAACTATCTACCCCTCCATCCCACTATCTATCCACCTCTCCATCCCTTTAACTATCTACCCCTCCATCCCACTATCTATCCACCTCTCCATCCCTTTAACTATCTACCCCTCCATCCCACTATCTATCCACCTCTCCATCCCTTTAACTATCTACCCCTCCATCCCACTATCTATCCACCTCTCCATCCCTTTAACTATCTACCCCTCCATCCCTTTAACTATCTACCTCTCCATCCCTTTAACTATCTACCCCTCCATCCCTTTAACTATCTACCCCTCCATCCCTTTAACTATCTACCCCTCCATCCCTTTAACTATCTACCCCTCCATCCCTTTAACTATCTACCTCTCCATCCCTTTAACTATCTACCCCTCCATCCCACTATCTATCCACCTCTCCATCCCTTTAACTATCTACCCCTCCATCCCTTTAACTATCTACCTCTCCATCCCTTTAACTATCTACCCCTCCATCCCTTTAACTATCTACCCCTCCATCCCTTTAACTATCTACCCCTCCATCCCTTTAACTATCTACCCCTCCATCCCACTATCTATCCACCTCTCCATCCCACTATCTATCTACCCCTCCATCCCTTTAACTATCTACCCCTCCATCCCACTATCTATCCACCTCTCCATCCCACTATCTATCTACCCCTCCATCCCTTTAACTATCTACCCCTCCATCCCACTATCTATCCACCTCTCCATCCCTTTAACTATCTACCCCTCCATCCCACTATCTATCCACCCCTCCATCCCTTTAACTATCTACCCCTCCATCCCACTATCTATCCACCTCTCCATCCCTTTAACTATCTACCCCTCCATCCCACTATCTATCCACCCCTCCATCCCTTTAACTATCTACCCCTCCATCCCTTTAACTATCTACCCCTCCATCCCACTATCTATCCACCTCTCCATCCCTTTAACTATCTACCCCTCCATCCCACTATCTATCCACCCCTCCATCCCTTTAACTATCTACCCCTCCATCCCTTTAACTATCTACCCCTCCATCCCACTATCTATCCACCTCTCCATCCCTTTAACTATCTACCCCTCCATCCCTTTAACTATCTACCCCTCCATCCCTTTAACTATCTACCCCTCCATCCCTTTAACTATCTACCCCTCCATCCCACTATCTATCCACCTCTCCATCCCACTATCTATCTACCCCTCCATCCCTTTAACTATCTACCCCTCCATCCCACTATCTATCCACCTCTCCATCCCACTATCTATCTACCCCTCCATCCCTTTAACTATCTACCCCTCCATCCCACTATCTATCCACCTCTCCATCCCTTTAACTATCTACCCCTCCATCCCACTATCTATCCACCCCTCCATCCCTTTAACTATCTACCCCTCCATCCCACTATCTATCCACCTCTCCATCCCTTTAACTATCTACCCCTCCATCCCACTATCTATCCACCCCTCCATCCCTTTAACTATCTACCCCTCCATCCCTTTAACTATCTACCCCTCCATCCCACTATCTATCCACCTCTCCATCCCTTTAACTATCTACCCCTCCATCCCACTATCTATCCACCCCTCCATCCCTTTAACTATCTACCCCTCCATCCCTTTAACTATCTACCCCTCCATCCCACTATCTATCCACCCCTCCATCCCTTTAACTATCTACCCCTCCATCCCACTATCTATCCACCCCTCCATCCCTTTAACTATCTACCCCTCCATCCCTTTAACTATCTACCCCTCCATCCCACTATCTATCCACCCCTCCATCCCTTTAACTATCTACCCCTCCATCCCTTTAACTATCTACCCCTCCATCCCACTATCTATCCACCCCTCCATCCCTTTAACTATCTACCCCTCCATCCCACTATCTATCCACCCCTCCATCCCACTATCTATCCACCCCTCCATCCCTTTAACTATCTACCCCTCCATCCCACTATCTATCCACCTCTCCATCCCTTTAACTATCTACCCCTCCATCCCACTATCTATCCACCCCTCCATCCCTTTAACTATCTACCCCTCCATCCCTTTAACTATCTACCCCTCCATCCCACTATCTATCCACCCCTCCATCCCTTTAACTATCTACCCCTCCATCCCACTATCTATCCACCTCTCCATCCCTTTAACTATCTACCCCTCCATCCCACTATCTATCCACCCCTCCATCCCTTTAACTATCTACCCCTCCATCCCACTATCTATCCACCTCTCCATCCCTTTAACTATCTACCCCTCCATCCCACTATCTATCCACCTCTCCATCCCTTTAACTATCTACCCCTCCATCCCACTATCTATCCACCCCTCCATCCCTTTAACTATCTACCCCTCCATCCCACTATCTATCCACCTCTCCATCCCTTTAACTATCTACCCCTCCATCCCACTATCTATCCACCTCTCCATCCCTTTAACTATCTACCTCTCCATCCCTTTAACTATCTACCCCTCCATCCCACTATCTATCCACCCCTCCATCCCTTTAACTATCTACCCCTCCATCCCACTATCTATCCACCCCTCCATCCCTTTAACTATCTACCCCTCCATCCCACTATCTATCCACCCCTCCATCCCTTTAACTATCTACCCCTCCATCCCACTATCTATCCACCTCTCCATCCCTTTAACTATCTACCCCTCCATCCCACTATCTATCCACCTCTCCATCCCTTTAACTATCTACCTCTCCATCCCTTTAACTATCTACCCCTCCATCCCACTATCTATCCACCCCTCCATCCCTTTAACTATCTACCCCTCCATCCCACTATCTATCCACCTCTCCATCCCTTTAACTATCTACCCCTCCATCCCACTATCTATCCACCTCTCCATCCCTTTAACTATCTACCTCTCCATCCCTTTAACTATCTACCCCTCCATCCCACTATCTATCCACCCCTCCATCCCTTTAACTATCTACCCCTCCATCCCACTATCTATCCACCCCTCCATCCCTTTAACTATCTACCCCTCCATCCCACTATCTATCCACCCCTCCATCCCTTTAACTATCTACCCCTCCATCCCACTATCTATCCACCCCTCCATCCCTTTAACTATCTACCCCTCCATCCCACTATCTATCCACCTCTCCATCCCTTTAACTATCTACCTCTCCATCCCTTTAACTATCTACCCCTCCATCCCACTATCTATCCACCCCTCCATCCCTTTAACTATCTACCCCTCCATCCCACTATCTATCCACCTCTCCATCCCTTTAACTATCTACCCCTCCATCCCACTATCTATCCACCTCTCCATCCCTTTAACTATCTACCTCTCCATCCCTTTAACTATCTACCCCTCCATCCCACTATCTATCCACCTCTCTATCCCTTTAACTATCTACCCCTCCATCCCACTATCTATCCACCCCTCCATCCCACTATCTATCTACCCCTCCATCCCTTTAACTATCTACCCCTCCATCCCACTATCTATCCACCCCTCCATCCCACTATCTATCTACCCCTCCATCCCTTTAACTATCTACCCCTCCATCCCACTATCTATCCACCTCTCTATCCCTTTAACTATCTACCCCTCCATCCCACTATCTATCCACCCCTGCGTCCCTATATCTATCCACCCCTCCATCCTTCTATCTATCCACCCCTCCATCCCTCCATCTATCCACCCCTGCGTCCCTATATCTATCCACCCCTCCATCCCTCCATCTATCCACCCCTGCGTCCCTATATCTATCCACCCCTCCATCCCTCTATCTATCCACCCCTCCGTCCCTCTATCTATCCACCCCTCCATCTATCCCTCTATCTATCCACCCCTCCATCCCTCTATCTATCCACCCCTCCATCTATCCCTCTATCTATCCACCCCTCCATCCCTCTATCTATCCATCCCTCCATCCCTCCATCTATCCACCCCTCCATCCCTCTATCTATCCACCCCTCCATTCATCCACC
>NC_088215.1:15768827-15778827 GCF_036934945.1 Oncorhynchus masou masou
CATTCAGGTTTTTCTTTGCTTTTACTATTTTCTACATTGGAGAATAATAGTGAAGACATCAAAACTATGAAATAACACGTATGGAATCATGTAGTAACCAAAAAAAGTGTTAAACTGTTAGGGGAATTAAATTCCTATATATTTATTACCCAATTCAATGAATACACTCCGCCCATTTCTAAGGATTTGTAAGATACTTATTTGCATAAAATGGCCGGAGACCAGTCTCAAAATCAAGCAATAGCGTTTATTCTCGAGAGTACTGAACATGATACAATTTACAACAGGTTATAAACTGAAAATGACGTCATTAGGTTTCAAACTGTCCCATCAAACTGTTCAAACTGTTCACTCCGGTACAATGGCAGTATAGTTCTCAAGCCTTCCTACATCGTCCTCACCAGTTTAGATAATTTACGACCAGGCCAAGGTCTCCCTGTGTAGATAAGCATTCTAGCCAGTCTAACGATAAGTTCATTCGTTTCTACCAAGGAACAGACAGTCTTTGTTCTAATCCTTGATTATAATTACACACATTATATTCAGTACTAAGATTAAAATAAAAATCATACATCTATAGAGTAACATAATAGTATTCTGATTAGTCAGTCCTGATTGAAATGTATACATAATTAGTTATTATTGATAAAAAAATCCCTAAATATAAACAAATCAAAATATATGAGATTCTTCAAAGTAGCCCCCCTTTGCCTTGATGACAGCTTTGGTGTGCATTCTCTCAACCAGCTTCACCTGGAATGCTTTCATCACCATCTCAATTGGGTTGAGTCGGGTGATTGTGGAGGCCAGGTTGTCTGATGCAGCACTCCATCACTCTCCTTCTTGGTCAAATAGCCCTTACACAGCCTGGAGGTGTGTTGGGTCATTGTCCTTTCGGAAAAAAATGATAGTCCCACCAAGCGCAAACCAGATGGGATGGCGTATTGCTGCAGAATTATTTGGTAGTCATGCTGGTTAACTGTACCTTCAATTCTAAAATGATCACTGACAGTGTCACCAGCAAAGCACCATCACACCTGCTCCTCCATGCTTCACGGTGGGAACCACAGATGCGGAGGTCATCCGTTCACCTACTCTGCGTCTCACAAAGACACAGCGGTTGGAACCAAAAATCTCAAATTTGGACTCATCAGACCAGTCTAATGTCCATTGCTCATATCTTTTGGCCCAAGCAAGTCTCTTCTTATTATTGGTGTCCTTTAGTAATGGTTTCTTTGCAGCAATTCAACCATGAAGACCTGATTCACGCAGTCTCCTCTGAATAGTTGAAGATGAGATGTGTCTGTTACTTGAACTCTGTGAAGCATTTATTTTGGCTGCTATTTCTGAGAATGATGATTCTAATGAACTTATCCTCTGCAGCAGAGTTAACTCTTGGTATTCTTTTCCTGTGGTGGTCCTTATAAGAGCCAGTTTCATCAAATCGCTTGATGGTTTTTGCAACTGCAAATGTTTCACATTGACTGACCTTCATGTCTTAAATCAATGATGGACTGTCGTTTCTCTTTGCTTATTTGAGCTGTTCTTGCATAATATGGACTTGGTATTTTACCAAATAGGGCTATCTTCTGTATACCACACCTTCCTTGTCACAACACAACTGATTGGCTCAAACACATTAAGAAGGAAGGCAATTCCACAAATCATCTTTTTACAAGGCACACCTGTTAATTGAAATGCATTCCAGGTGACTACCATATGAAGCTGGTTGAGAGAATGCCAAGAGTGTGCAAAGCTGTCATCAAGGCAAAGGGTGGCTATTTGAATAATCTCTAATGTAAACTGTATTTTGATTAGTTTAACACTTTGTTGGTTAGTACATGATTCCTTGTGTGTTATTTTGCTGTTTTGAAGTCTTCACTATTACTCTACAATGTAGAAAATAGTAAAAATAAAGAAAAATCCTTGAATGAGTAGGTGTGTCCAAACTTTTGGCTGGTGCTGCACGTTTCCGTTATCTGGTGGAACTGTAGTAGTGTTTATATTGGTTTTATACTGAACAAAAACATAAACGCAACGTGCAACCATTTCAACGAGGGTACTCAGTTCATATAAGGAAATCATTCAATTGAAATGAGTAACTTAGGCCTTAATCTATGGATTTCACATGGCTGGGCAGGGGAGCAGACACGGGTGGGCCTAGGAGGGCATAAGCCAACCAATTGGGAGCCAGGCCCATCCACTGGGGAGCCAGGTCCAGCCAATCAGAAGGTGTTTTTCCCACTAAAGGGCTTTATTACAGACCTAAATACTCCTTAGTTTAATCAGCTGTCTGCCTGGCCGGTCTCAGACAATCCCGCAGGTGAAGAAGCCGGATATGGAGGTTCTGGGCTGGCGTGGTTACACGTGTCTGCGGTTGTGAGGACGTTTGTACGTACTGCCAAATTCTCTAAAATGACATTGGAGGCGGCTTATGGTAGAGAAATTAACATAAAATGATCTGGAAAAATCTCTGGTGGACATTCCTGCAGTCAGCATGCCAATTGCACACTCCCTCAAAACTTTAGACATCTGTGGCATTGTGTTGTGTGACAAAACTGCAAATTTTAGAGTGGCCTTTTATTGTCCCCAGCACAAGATGCACATATGTAATGATCATGTTGTTTAATCAGCTCCTTAATATGCCACATCTGTCAGGTGGATGGATTATTTTAGCAAAGGAGAAATACTCACTAACAGGGATTAAAATACATTTCTGCACAAAATTGGAGAGAAATAAGCTTTTTGTGTCCAAATTAAACATTTCTGGGATCTTTGATGTCAACTCATGAAACAGGGACCAACACTTTACACGTTGCGTTTATATTTTGTTTATTATAGCTCAACCTGACGTGTGAACGTCTCAAATTAAGTGGCTTAAGCAAAGATCCCTTTCGTACTCCAGCTGTACAGATTGTTTTGATGCGCTGTGTGTGTGTGTGTGTGTGTGGGGGTGGCTGTGTGTGCCGAGCTGTGTGTTTCGCGCTGTGTGTGTTTTGTGCTGTGCTGTGTGTGTGTCTGAGTGAGTGAGTGAGTGAGTGAGTGAGTGAGTGAGTGAGTGAGTGAGTGAGACAGAGGACAAAAAGTGAGTGAGTGTGTGTGAGTGAGTGAGTGAGTGAGTGAGTGAGTGAGTGAGTGAGTGAGTGTGTGAGTGAGAGAGAGAGGACAAAAAGTGAGTGAGTGAGTGCGTGAGTGCGTGAGTGCGTGAGAGAGAGGGATCTCAACCCCTTCACGCAGGAGGCCGTGGGTACTGAAAGTTGGTTGCCACAGCAACTATAATAGAACTATAAATCAAGTTAACAACACCTCTCATACTATCTCCAGCTTGATCAAATTCACACACACACATACACATAAAGACACAGGCACAGGCAAAAACACACACACACACACCCAACGCGACAACCCCCGTCCCCCTTCAGAGAAGAATGACTAGCAACAGGGTTTGAGCGACAGGTAGACGATCCCCCCAGCTTGTTCAGATCAATACTGTAATATCCTCTCTGTGTGCTGTCCATCATCTCTATGGACTTAGAATTAAGTGACAGTAGCCGGATTGGAGGCACGCACTCATACAGTTTCTCCCACTGGAGATGATTGGTGAACAAATGGATCAGATTGAGGCAGGCCTGCTGTCCATCACAGGGTGGATAGATGGAAGATGGGAACGGAGAGAGTGTGAGAGAGAAAATATCTGAGAAGGAATGAACGAGTTGAGGATTCCATGATAAAAGGGACTGAAGATATTTACAACACACACTAACTACACTTTGCACAATTCTTCTTCACACTTCTCACTTCATACAGAGCAGAGTAGCACAAGCTATGTGGCACACTAATCTCTCTCTCTCTCTCTCTCTCTCGCTCTCTCTCTCTCTCTCTCTCTCTCTCTCTCTCTCTCTCGTTTACTTACAGCACTGTTCCCCATTGTAGCTACAGGCAGGGCCTGTGGCCCCAGAGTTTAGAGGTAGTGCACTGAATTGAAATTGTCAATTTGAAATCACCAGAAAACCCCCGAAGGGGCTAAGAGAACTATAACAGCTTTCCCTGGCCCATTTCACTGTCATTTCTCTCTGTTTCTGGTCTGTGTTTCATGGCTTATTCTGGCTTTGTTTCCTTATTCTGGTGGCTTTGTTTCCTTATTCTGGTGGATGTTTCCTAATTCTGGTCCCTTTGTTTCCTTATTCGGGTGCCTTTGTTTCCTTATTCTGGTGGCTGTTTCCTTATTCTGGTGGCTTTACTTCCTTATTCTGATGGCTGTTTCCTTATTCTGGTGGATGTTTCCTAATTCTGGTCCCTTTGTTTCCTTATTCGGGTGCCTTTGTTTCCTTATTCGGGTGCCTTTGTTTCCTTATTCTGGTGACTTTGTTTCCTTATTCTGGTGGCTTTGTTTCCTTATTCTGGTGGCTTTACTTCCTTATTCTGGTAGCTTTACTTCCTTATTATGGAGGCTTTGTTTCCTTTATCTGGTGGCTTTGTTTCCTTATTCTGGTGGCTTTGTTTCCTTATTCTGGTGACTTTGTTTCCTTATTCTGGTGGCTTTGTTTCCTTATTCAGGTGGCTGTTTCCTTATTCAGGTGGCTGTTTCCTTATTCGAATGGCTTTGTTTCCTTATTCTGGTGGCTTTGTTTCCTTATTCTGGTGTCTTTGTTTCCGTATACAGGTGCCTTTGTTTCCTAATTCTGGTGCCTTTGTTTCCTAATTCTGGTGCCTTTGTTTCATTATTTTGGTGCCTTTGTTTCGTTATTTTGGTGCCTTTGTTTCCTTATTCTGGTGGCTTTGTTTCCTAATTCTGGTGCCTTTGTTTCCTTATTCGGGTGGCTTTGTTTCCTTATTCTGGTGACTTTGTTTTCTTATTCTGGTGGCTTTGTTTCTTTATTCTGTTGGCTTTGTTTCCTTATTCTGGTGGCTTTACTTCCTTATTCTGGTGGCTTTGTTACCTTATTCTGGTGGCTTTGTTTCCTTATTCTGGTGGCTTTACTTTCTTATTCTGGTGCCTTTACTTCCTTTTTCTGGGCTTTGTTTCCTTATTCTGGTGGCTATTTCTTATTCTGGTGGCTTTACTTCCTTATTATGGTGGCTTTACTTCCTTATTCTGATGGCTTTGTTTCCTAATTCTGATGGCTTTGTTTCCTTAATCTGGTGGCTCTGTTTCCTTATTCTGGTGTCTTTGTCACCTTAATCTGGTGGCTGTTTCCTTATTCTGGTGGCTTTACTTCCTTATTCTGGTAGCTTTACTTCCTTATTATGGTGGCTTTGTTTCCTTATTCTGATGGCTTTGTTTCCTAATTCTGGTGGCTTTGTTTCCTTAATCTGGTGGCTGTGTCCTTAATCTGGTGCCTGTTTCCTTATTCTGGTGGCTCTGTTTCCTTATTCTGGTGTCTTTGTTACCTTAATCTGGTGGCTGTTTCCTTATTCTGGTGGCTGTTTCCTTATTCTGGTGGCTTTACTTCCTTATTCTGGTAGCTTTACTTCCTTATTATGGTGGCTTTGTTACCTTATTCTGATGGCTTTGTTTCCTAATTCTGGTGCCTTTGTTTCCTTAATCTGGTGGCTGTGTCCTTATTCTGATGGCTGTTTCCTTATTCTGGTGGGTGTTTCCTAATTCTGGTCCCTTTGTTTCCTTATTCGGGTGCCTTTGTTTCCTTATTCTGGTGGCTGTTTCCTTATTCTGGTGGCTTTACTTCCTTATTCTGGTAGCTTTACTTCCTTATTATGGTGGCTTTGTTTCCTTATTCTGATGGCTTTGTTTCCTAATTCTGGTGGCTTTGTTTCCTTAATCTGGTGGCTGTGTCCTTAATCTGGTGCCTGTTTCCTTATTCTGGTGGCTCTGTTTCCTTATTCTGGTGTCTTTGTTACCTTAATCTGGTGGCTGTTTCCTTATTCTGGTGGCTGTTTCCTTATTCTGGTGGCTTTACTTCCTTATTCTGGTAGCTTTACTTCCTTATTATGGTGGCTTTGTTACCTTATTCTGATGGCTTTGTTTCCTAATTCTGGTGCCTTTGTTTCCTTAATCTGGTGGCTGTGTCCTTATTCTGATGGCTGTTTCCTTATTCTGGTGGTTGTTTCCTAATTCTGGTCCCTTTGTTTCCTTATTCGGGTGCCTTTGTTTCCTTATTCTGGTGGCTGTTTCCTTATTCTGGTGGCTTTACTTCCTTATTCTGATGGCTGTTTCCTTATTCTGGTTGCTGTTTCCTTAATCTGGTGGCTGTTTTATTCTAAACCAATGTTTGTTGAGATTATTGTTCTTATCAAACACGTCATAATGTTGGTCCATAAAATGATGCCACTCTAGTAACTCTGCAACCTCTAGTTATTCGATTTTATTTTCCTGTGGAAAGTTTCCACAAGCAAAAGTAAAAAAGAAATAGGATAGGGATCACTGACTAAAACGACTAAAACGCGGACCTTGATTCTGTGAGAGTCCTTCATGTGGCCGGTGGGGCATTATAATCAGGATTTAACCCGGGTCACACTCCCTAGCACACACATAAACCAACTTGGACGAACGACGCGCTGCTCACACACACACCGCCCCTACAACCTCACCCCCACACACACACACACTTCCACGTCACGCCGACAAGAGGGGTGGACATGAATCAGGATCTCCATAAAGGGTATTAAACAGAATAAGTAGGCGTTGGGGTATATCATAGAATACCAAAGAGTGATTTATGCACACTTTCCCCAGGCTGGCTGATCAGCCGCACCACAGAAATCAATATGTAATTATAGACATCCTACTAGCTAGTACCCACAGCCCTGTTCGCTCCTCGTTCTCAACACACACACACACACACACACACTCACACACACACACACACACAGCCACCCTCCAAACTAATGTCAAAACACCAACTCGGCCGACAGCCCCTGCAGAGCCAGCAGCAGTGAAATAGAGCTCCCCTTAGGGTGTGTGTGTGTATGTGCGTGTACCCGTGTCTGTGGTGGTGTGTGTGCGTGGCTGGTTCTATGTCAGTATGCCAGGTGGCAGGGTGTATGTGTCTCTTTCCTATAGTCTATGCCAGGGTGGGCAACAACAGCTGGAGCAACACTGGCATCTGAAGATCAAACACTTGTTGGCTTTTCACAAGTCATGGCTGTTACCATGTCTACTTAAGATTCATACAAAATAGAAACAACGGTATGTACTTTTTTTGCTCACTTTTATCCTATCTATTCATCTTCTATTTGTCCCAGGCATTAGACATATTCTCAACCATTGAATCACTCCAGAGGGCATGTATATTATCCTGGGTACCAGTCTGCTTGTGCCTTCACTCCACTCCTTCACACTTCTTGTCACTTCTTGTCATAAAAGTGCTATGTTTTGCATGGCAAAGAGTTGATGTGATAGCACAAACAGATCTAAGACCAGGCTACAGTTATACATGCGGCAATCGCTTTAGGACGCAGTGTGCGTTTGTTGGCCAGTTGTTCGCACCTGCCTGCCTACATGCACCTGTGCTTGTTCACACCTCAGAAGAGTCCCCAAAGATATACTTACCAACCCACCACACCAGAGAAATACCTACCACCCCACCACACCAGAGAAATACCTACCAACCCACCCCACCACACCAGAGAAATACCTACCACCCCACCACACCAGAGAAATACCTACCAACCCACCACACCAGAGAAATACCTACCAAACCCACCACACCAGAGAAATACCTACCACCCACCACACAAGAGAAAGATATACCTACCAACCCACCACACCAGAGAGAGATATACCTACAAACCCACCACACCAGAGAAATACCTTCCAACCCACCACACCAAAGAAAAATACATACCTGCGAACCAACCACACCAGAGAAATACATGCCTACCAACCCACCACACCAGAGAAATACATGCCTACCAAACCACCACACCAGAGAGAGATATACCTACCTACCAACCCACCACACCAGAGAAGATATACCTTACAACCCACCACACCAGAGAGTGACAAACCTACCAACCCACCACACCAGAGAAATACATACCAACCCACTACACCAGAGAGAGATATACCTACCAACCCACCACACCAGCGAAATACCTACCAACCCACCACACCAGAGAGAGACCTGCCAACCCACCCAACAGAGAGAGAACTGCCAACCCACCACACCACCGAAATACCTGCCAACCCACCACACCAGAGAAATATCTACCAACCCACCACACCAGAGAAGGATATACCTACTAACCCACCACAACAGAGAGAGATGTACCTACCATCCCACCACACCAGAGAAAAACATACCTACCATCCCACCGCACCAGAGAAGATACACCTACCAACCCACTACACCAGAGAAGATATACCTACCAACCCACTACACCAGAGAAGATATACCTACCAACCCACCACACCAGAGAAATACCTACCAACCCACCACACCAGAGAAAGATATACATACCAACCCACCACACCAGAGAAGATATACCTACCAACCACCACACCAGAGAAGATATACCTACCAACCACCACACCAGAGAAAGATATACCTACCAACCCACCACACCAGAGAAATACCTACCAACCCACCACACCAGAGAAAGATATACCTACCAACCACCACACCAGAGAAGATATACCTACCAACCCACCACACCAGAGAAAGATATACCTACCAACCCACCACACCAGAGAAGATATGCCTACCAACCCACCACACCAGAGAAGATATATCTAACAACCCACCACACCAGAGAAAGATATACCTACCAACCCACCACACCAGAGAAATACATACCTACCAAACCACCACACCAGAGAAAATGAGAAAGGACGAGATAAAAGATTCTGTGCTTCTGTAGTCTGTCACTTTGATTAACAGCTGTGGGTGGCCGCTCTCTCTCTCTCTCTGTCTCTCTCTCTCTCTCTCTCTCTCTCTCTCTCTCGCTCTCTCTCTCTCTGTATCTCTCTCTCTCTGTATCTCTCTCTTTCTCAATTCAATTTAATTCAAGGGGCTTTATTGGCATGGGTAACATGTGTTAACATTGCCAAAGCAAGTAAGGTAGATAAGTGAAATAAGTGAAATAAACAATAAAAATTAACAGTAGACATCACACATACAGAAGTTTCAAAACAATAAAGACATTACAAATGTCTTATATATATATATATATATATATATATATATATATATATATATACAGTGTTTTTACAATGTACAAATGGTGAAGGACACAAGATAAAATAAATAAGCATAGATATGGGTTGTGTTTACAATGGTGCGTGTTCTTTACTGGTTGCCCTTTTCTCGTGGCAACAGGTCACAAATCTTGCTGCTCTGATGGCACACTGTGGAATTTCACCCAGTACATATGGGAGTTTTTCAAAATTGGATTTGTTTTCGAATTCTTTGTGGATTGTGTAATCTGAGGGAAATATGTCTCTCTAATATGGTCATACATTGGGCAGGAGGTTAGGAAGTGCAGCTCAGTTTCCACCTCATTTTGTGGGCAGTGAGCACATAGCCTGTCTTCTCTTGAGACCCATGTCTGCCTACGGCGGCCTTTCTCAATAGCAAGGCTATGCTCGCTGAGTCTGTACATAGTCAAAGCTTTCCTTCATTTTGGGTCAGTCACAGTGGTCAGGTATTCTGCCGCTGTGTACTCTCTGTGTAGGGCCAAATAGCATTCTAGTTTGCTCTGTTTTTTTTGTTAATTCTTTCCAATGTGTCAAGTAATTATCTTTTTCTTTTCTCATGATTTGGTTGGGTCTAATTGTGCTGCTGTCATGGGGCTCTTTTTGTGTTTGTGAACAGAGCCCCAGGACCAGCTTGCTTAGGGGACTCTTCTCCAGGTTCATCTCTCTGTAGGTGATGGCTTTGTTGTGGAAGGTTTGGGAATCGCTTCCTTTTAGGTGGTTATAGAATTTAACAGCTCTTTTCTGGATTTTGATAATTAGTGGGTATCGGCCTAATTCTGCTCTGCATGCATTATTTGGTGTTCTACGTTGTACACGGAGGATATTTTTGCAGAATTCTGCGTG
>NC_088215.1:15783827-15823827 GCF_036934945.1 Oncorhynchus masou masou
CTGCCCAGTACCATCCTCCAGAGCCAGAGCAGGGGACCAGAGATCAGAACTGGCCTCAGGCTGCAAGAAGAGGATGAAGGGAGCTGGGGAGCCAGGGAGAGGAAGGAGGGAGGGAGGTGGGGAGCCAGGGAGAGGAAGGAGGGAGGGAGGTGGGGAGCCAGGGAGAGGAAGGAGGGAGGGAGGTGGGGAGCCAGGGAGAGGAAGGAGGGAGGGAGGTGGGGAGCCAGGGAGAGGAAGGAGGGAGGGAGGTGGGGAGCCAGGGAGAGGAAGGAGGGAGGGAGGTGGGGAGCCAGGGAGAGGAAGGAGGGAGGGAGGTGGGGAGCCAGGGAGAGGAAGGAGGGAGGGAGGTGGGGGAGCCAGGGAGAGGAAGGAGGGAGGGAGCAGGGGAGCCAGGGAGAGGAAGGAGGGAGGGAGCAGGGGAGCCAGGGAGAGGAAGGAGGGAGGGAGGTGGGGAGCCAGGGAGAGGAAGGAGGGAGGGAGGTGGGGAGCCAGGGAGAGGAAGGAGGGAGGGAGGTGGGGAGCCAGGGAGAGGAAGGAGGGAGGGAGGTGGGGAGCCAGGGAGAGGAAGGAGGGAGGGAGGTGGGGAGCCAGGGAGAGGAAGGAGGGAGGGAGGTGGGGAGCCAGGGAGAGGAAGGAGGGAGGGAGGTGGGGAGCCAGGGAGAGGAAGGAGGGAGGGAGGTGGGGAGCCAGGGAGAGGAAGGAGGGAGGGAGGTGGGGAGCCAGGGAGAGGAAGGAGGGAGGGAGGTGGGGAGCCAGGGAGAGGAAGGAGGGAGGGAGGTGGGGAGCCAGGGAGAGGAAGGAGGGAGGGAGGTGGGGAGCCAGGGAGAGGAAGGAGGGAGGGAGCAGGGGAGCCAGGGAGAGGAAGGAGGGAGGGAGCAGGGGAGCCAGGGAGAGGAAGGAGGGAGGGAGGTGGGGAGCCAGGGAGAGGAAGGAGGGAGGGAGGTGGGGAGCCAGGGAGAGGAAGGAGGGAGGGAGGTGGGGAGCCAGGGAGAGGAAGGAGGGAGGGAGGTGGGGAGCCAGGGAGAGGAAGGAGGGAGGGAGGTGGGGAGCCAGGGAGAGGAAGGAGGGAGGGAGGTGGGGAGCCAGGGAGAGGAAGGAGGGAGGGAGGTGGGGAGCCAGGGAGAGGAAGGAGGGAGGGAGCAGGGGAGCCAGGGAGAGGAAGGAGGGAGGGAGCAGGGGAGCCAGGGAGAGGAAGGAGGGAGGGAGGTGGGGAGCCAGGGAGAGGAAGGAGGGAGGGAGGTGGGGAGCCAGGGAGAGGAAGGAGGGAGGGAGGTGGGGAGGGGTAGATGCCTTTTTTGCTCCATGGGAGGGTCCCTGGTCTAACCACCAGGCTCCATGTCACTGTGTGTGTGTCGATGTGGCTGTCTCCCCACCATCTCCTAGTCAAAGCGCTTACAGGACATATGTGACCTTCTGATAGTAGGTTGTGTTCAGAGACGTGATAGTAGGTTGCGTTCAGAGACGTGATACTAGGTTCAGAGACGTGAAAGTAGGTTCAGAGACGTGATAGTAGGTTGTGTTTAAAGACGTGATAGTAGGTTGTGTTCAGAGACGTGATAGTAGGTTGTGTTTAGAGACGTGATAGTAGGTTGTGTTCAGAGACGGGATAGTAGTTTGTGTTTAAAGACGTGATAGTAGGTTGTGTTCAGAGACGTGATAGTAGGTTGTGTTTAAAGACGTGATAGTAGGTTGTGTTCAGAGACGTGATAGTAGGTTGTGTTTAGAGACGTGATAGTAGGTTGTGTTTAGAGACGTGATAGTAGGTTGTGTTTAAAGACGTGATAGTAGGTTGTGTTCAGAGACGTGATAGTAGGTTATGTTTAAAGACGTGATAGTAGGTTGTGTTCAGAGACGTGATAGTAGGTTGTGTTTAAAGACGTGATAGTAGGTTGTGTTCAGAGACGTGATAGTAGGTTGTGTTTAGAGACGTGATAGTAGGTTGTGTTCAGAGACGTGACAGCAGGTTGCATGCAGAACTGGGATAGCAGGACGTGTTCAGAGACATGATAGCAGGTTGCGTTCAGAGATGTGATAGCAGGGTGCGTTCAGAGATGTGATAGCAGGGTGCGTTCAGAGACATGATAGCAGGTTGCGTTTAGAGATGTGATAGCAGGTTGCGTTTAGAGATGTGATAGCAGGTTCCGTTCAGAGATGTGATAGCAGGTTGCGTTCAGAGATGTGATAGCAGGTTGCGTTCAGAAATGGGATAGCAGGTTCCGTTCAGAAATGGGATAGCAGGTTCCGTTCAGAGACGTGATAGCAGGTTCCGTTCAGAGACGGGATAGCAGGTTCCGTTCAGAGACGTGATAGCAGGTTCCGTTCAGAGACGGGATAGCAGGTTCCGTTCAGAGATGTGATAGCAGGTTCCGTTCAGAGATGTGATAGCAGGTTCCGTTCAGAGACGTGATAGCAGGTTCCGTTCAGAGACGGGATAGCAGGTTCCGTTCAGAGACGGGATAGCAGGTTCCGTTCAGAGACGTGATAGCAGGTTCCGTTCAGAGACGGGATAGCAGGTTCCGTTCAGAGACGTGATAGCAGGTTCCGTTCAGAGACGTGATAGCAGGTTCCGTTCAGAGATGTGATAGCAGGTTCCGTTCAGAGATGTGATAGCAGGTTGCGTTCAAAGATGTGATAGCAGGTTCCGTTCAGAGACGTGATAGCAGGTTCCGTTCAAAGATGTGATAGCAGGTTCCGTTCAGAGATGTGATAGCAGGTTCCGTTCAGAGATGTGATAGCAGGTTCCGTTCAGAGATGTGATAGCAGGTTCCGTTCAGAGATGTGATAGCAGGTTCCGTTCAGAGATGTGATAGCAGGTTCCGTTCAAAGATGTGATAGCAGGTTCCGTTCAGAGACGTGATAGCAGGTTCCGTTCAAAGATGTGATAGCAGGTTCCGTTCAGAGATGTGATAGCAGGTTCCGTTCAAAGATGTGATAGCAGGTTCCGTTCAGAGATGTGATAGCAGGTTCCGTTCAGAGATGTGATAGCAGGTTCCGTTCAGAGATGTGATAGCAGGTTCCGTTCAGAGATGTGATAGCAGGTTCCGTTCAGAGATGTGATAGCAGGTTCCGTTCAGAGACACCAGTGTTTGTGTTGTGGATTTTTTTTCTCTCTGGACTGGCAGTGCCAGCGAACTTTGATTTGTTTTGGGATTTAAGGATTTTGGGTGTCTGTTTCATCTTTTGTTACTGTGACAACAGAGGATGTTTGGGTAGTAGGGATGGGAAGGGAATGTCGATGGTAAGCCATGTCATTTTGGGAACATGAATGTGAATGTTGTTTTTTACATGCTGCTACGCATGGATTGATGTGAACATGCTTGATTATGCAGAAGGAGAAATCACAGTGGGGATAAGAGATTGGATCTTTCCCCAGTGTGTGTGTGTGTGTGTGTGTGTGTGTGTGTGTGTGTGTGTGTGTGTGTGTGTGTGTGTGTGTGTGTGTGTGTGTGCGTGTGCGTGTGCGTGTGCATGTGCGTGTGCGCGTGTGCGCGAGTGCCTGTGTGCGTGCCTGTGTGTGTGTACCTGTGTGTGCCTGTGCTCGTGCTGGCCTGCGTGAGTGTATGTGTACGAATATTTGCATTTGTGTGTGCATGTATTTCCGTTCAGACCATGTCTACCATGACTATGTGTGTAATGTACTGTATGTGTGTAATATACTGTGTGTTGTAATATACTATGTGTGTGTAATATATGTGTGTGTAATATATGTATGTGTGTAATATACTGTATGTGTGTAATGTACTGTGTGTTGTAATATACTGTATGTGTGTAATATATGTGTGTGTAATATATGTATGTGTGTAATATATGTATGTGTGTAATATACTGTATGTTGTAATATACTGTATGTGTGTAATATATGTATGTGTGTAATGTACTGTATGTTGTAATATACTGTGTGTGTAATATATGTATGTGTGTAATATATGTATGTGTGTAATATACTGTACGTTGTAATATAGTGTATGTGTGTAATATATGTGTGTGTGTAATATACTGTGTGTGTGATATGCTGCAGGTGTGTAATGTACTGTATGTGTGTAATATACTGTATGTGTGTAATATATGTGTGTGTAATATACTGTATGTTGTAATATACTGTATGTGTGTAATATACTGTATGTGTGTAATATACTGTATGTGTGTAATATATGTGTGTGTAATATACTGTATGTTGTAATATATGTGTGTGTAATATACTGTATGTTGTAATATAGTGTATGTGTGTAATATATGTGTGTGTGTAATATACTGTGTGTGTGATATGCTGCAGGTGTGTAATGTACTGTATGTGTGTAATATACTGTATGTGTGTAATATACTGTATGTGTGTAATATATGTATGTGTGTAATGTACTGTATGTTGTAATATACTGTGTGTGTAATATATGTATGTGTGTAATATACTGTATGTGTGTAATATACTGTGTGTGTAATATATGTATGTGTGTAATGTACTGTATGTTGTAATATACTGTATGTGTGTAATATACTGTGTGTGTAATATATGTATGTGTGTAATGTACTGTATGTTGTAATATACTGTATGTGTGTAATATACTGTATGTGTGTAATATATGTGTGTGTAATATACTGTATGTTTGTCATATATGTATGTGTGTAATATACTGTATGTTGTAATATACTGTGTGTGTGTTATACTGCAGGTGTGTAATGTACTGTGTGTGTGTAATACATGTATGTGTGTAATATACTGTATGTTGTAATATACTGTATGTGTGTAATACATGTATGTGTGTAATATACTGTATGTTGTAATATACTGCATGTGTGTAATACATGTATGTGTGTAATATACTGTATGTGTGTAATATACTGTATGTTGTAATATACTGTATGTGTGTAATACATGTATGTGTGTAATATACTGTATGTTGTAATATATGTATGTGTGTAATATATGTATGTGTGTAATATACTGTATGTGTGTAATATATGTGTGTGTGTAATATATGTATGTGTGTAATGTACTGTATGTTGTAATATACTGTGTGTGTAATATATGTATGTGTGTAATGTACTGTATGTTGTAATATACTGTGTGTGTAATATATGTATGTGTGTAATGTACTGTATGTTGTAATATACTGTGTGTGTAATATATGTATGTGTGTAATGTACTGTATGTTGTAATATACTGTATGTGTGTAATATCCTGTGTGCTGTAATGTACTGTTTGTTGTAATATACTGTATGTGTGTAACATACTGTATGTGTGTGGGGGGTTGAAAGAGATAAAAACACTGTGCTCTCAGCAGAAAAGACAAGAGGATGTGATGTGATGAGAGTTCGATCCAGAGCCCTAACCCGGTAAATGAGAAGACCCTTATCTCCACTCTCCATCTGGTAATGAATAATGCTTTATTGCCAAAAAAGAAGAAACTCTAAGCACTTAAGAGATTGTAACACACATAAATTCACTCATGCATGCACACATGCACTCACATACACATGCCCACACACACAGAGAAAGACAAATTCACACACACGTGCACAAAAACGCACAAACACGCACACACACACGCACACACACACACACACACACACACACACACACACACACACACACACACACACACACACACACAAGAAAGCTTTTCGTGACCATAAACCATATTTTCCTACCCACAAAGCACCACTGTTCCAGGAAATGACATTTTGACATTTTGTATTTTTTTTTTACTCCAGAAACAAACGAACAACAACTTACAGACACACAAACAATACTACATCTGACCTGCCCAGACCCGCATGCTCACAGCCCCATCCCTAGTGCCTGCATTATTGTTGTACAAACGTGTTTTTCTTTGGTCACTCATGCTTGTCACATTCTGACCTTTATTTCCTTAGTTTTGCCTTTATTTAGTATGGTCTTGGCATGAGTTGTGGTGGGCAGTCTATGTGTGTTTTTCTATGTTGGGGTTTTGAGTTCAGCCTAGTATGGTTCTCAATCAGAGGCAGATGTCATTAGTTGTCTCTGATTGAGAATCATACTTAGGTATCCTGGGTTTCACTTTTGAGTTGTGGGTGTTTGTTTCCGTGTGAGTGTTTGTTGCCACACAGTACTGTTTTGGTTTTCGTTCATGTTCACATTTATTGTTTTGTATTTCATAGTGTTCAGTTTATATCTTAAAATAAACGTTATGGACATTTACCACGCTGCGCATTGGTCTTCTGATCCTTCTCGCTACTCCTGCTCAGAAGAGAAGGAAGAATGCCGTTACAGAAACACCCACCAACCAAGGACAAAGCAGCGTGGTAACAGGCAGCAGCAGCAGGAGAGGCAGCAATACCTGGAGAGATGGACTTGGGAGCAGATTCTGGACGGCAAAGGACCCTGTACTGAGCCAGGGGAATATCGCTGTCCCAAAGCAGAGCTGGAGGTGGTGAAAGCAGAGAGGCGCCGGTATGAGGCAGCACGGCAGCGCGGCTGGAAGCCCGAGAGGCAGCCCCAAGAATTTCTTGGGGGGAGGCACACGGGAAATGTGGCGAAGCCAGGTAGGAGACCTGCGCCAACTTCCTGCGCTTACCGGAGAGCGAGAGAGACCGGGCAGGCACCGTGTTATGCGGTGGTGCGCACAGTGTCTCCAGTGCGGGTGCATAGCCCGGTGCGGTATATTCCAGCTCCTCGTATCGGCCGGGCTAGTGTGGGCATCGAGCCAGGTGCCATGAAGCCGTCTCTACACATCTGGTCTCCAGTGCGTCTCCTTGGGCCGGTGTACATGGCACCAGCCTTATGCATGGTGTCCCCGGTTTGCCAGCACCGCCCAGTGCGGCTATTCCACCTTGCCGCACTGGCCTGGCTACGGGGAGCATTCAACCAGGTAAGGTTGGGCAGGCTCGGGGCTCAAGAGCTCCAGTGCGCCTGCACGGTCTGGTCTATCCGGTGCCACCTCCACGCACCAGCCCTCTCGTGGCAGCCCCCCGTGCCAGGCTGTCTCTCCGTCTTCTCCCTACAGGTGCTCCGGCCTGTCCAGCGCTGCCAGAGCCTTCTTCCTGCCCAGCGCTGTCAGAGTCTCCCGTCTGTCCTGAGCCGCCAGAGTCTCCCGTCTGTCCTGAGCCGCCAGAGTCTCCCGTCTGTCCTGAGCCGCCAGAGTCTCCCGTCTGTCCTGAGCCGCCAGAGTCTCCAATCTGTCAGGAGCCGCCAGAGCCGCCAGTCTGTCAGGAGCCACCAGAGCCGGCAGTCAGCCAGGAGCCGCCAGTCAGCCAGGAGCCGCCAGAGCCGCCAGTCAGCCAGGGGCTGCCAGCCAGCCAGGAGCTGCCAGAGCCGCCAGCCAGCCAGGAGCTGCCAGAGCCGTCAGTCAGCCAGGAGCTGCCAGAGCTGTCAGTCAGCCAGGAGCTTCCAGAGCCATCAGCCAGCCAGGCGATGCCAGAATTTCCCGGAGTCTGCCGCCTGTCCGGCACTGCCGGGGGCGTTCTTCACTCCAGTGCTGCCGGAATCTCCCGTCCATTCAGGACCTGTGGCGTGGGTCCCCAGTCCAAGGTCGGCTGCGAGGGTCGCCGCTCTAAAGAGGCCACGGGGGAGGTTGAGGAGGTGGACAAAAACTGTGGTGAAGTGGGGTCCAAGTCCCGCGCCAGAGCCGCCACCACGGACAGACGCCCACCCACCCAGACCCTCCCCTACAGGTTCAGGTTTTGAGTCCGCACCTTTGGGGGGGTTACTGTCACGTTCTGACCTTTATTTCCTTTTTTTGTCTTTATTTAGTATGGTCAGGGCGTGAGTTGGGGTGGGCAGTCTATGTGTGTTTTTCTATGTTGGGGTTTTGAGTTCAGCCTCGTATGGTTCTCAATCAGAGGCAGATGTAATTAGTTGTCTCGTTAGTCGTCTCTGATTGAGAATTATACTTAGGTAGCCTGGGTTTCTCTTTTGAATTGTGGGTGTTTGTTTCCGTGTGAGTGTTTGTTGCCACATCTTGCGCCGACATCAGTTCTTTTTTAAGTCTTGGTTCCAATAGTTTATATTTTTTTCTAAGAAATTGTCAGTTGGATAGGCTCTCTGGAAGGTTTGTCCATCTTCCCTATCATATGAACATCCTTTTCTGAAACAACTGAGATTCCCTCAAGGTTTCTCTGATGTCCAAAAGATTTCAAATAGAAATGTTGCGATATGTAACTTTTGATTTGCGTGTGTTTGACATGGTCACTTCAAAATTGCTTTTTCATTTTGTCATGGATACAGTTGAAGTCAGAAGTTTACATACACTTAGGTTGGAGTCATTAAAACTCATTTTTCAATCACTCCATGTCTTGTTAACAAATTATAGTTTTGGCAAGTCAGTTAGGACATCCACTTTGTGCATGACACAAGTAATTTTTCCAACAATTATTTACAGACAGATTATTTCAGATTATTTCACTCACTGTATCACAATTCCAGTGGGTGAGTTTACATACACTAAGTTGACTGTGCCTTTAAACAGCTTGGAAAATTCCAGAAAAAGATGGCATGACTTTAGAAGCTTCTGAGGCTAATTGACATCATTTGAATCAATTGGAGGTGTGCCTGCAGATGTATTTCCAGGCCTACCTTCATACTCAGTACGTCTTTGCTTGACATAATGGGAAAATCAAAAGAAATCATCCAAGACCTCAGAAAATAAAATATAGACCTCTGCAAGTCTGGTTCATCCTTGGGAGCAGGAAGGTACCCCGCTCATCTGTACAAACAATAGTACGCAAGTATAAACACCATGAGACGACGCAGCCGTCATACCGCTCAGGAAGAAGACACGTTCTGTTTCCTAGAAATGAACGTACTTTGGTGCGAAAAGTGCAAATAAATCCCAGAACAACAGCAAAGCACCTTGTGAAGACGCTGGAGGAAACAGGTACAAAAGTATCTATATCCACAGTAAAATTAGTCCTACAGTATATCGACATAACCTGAAAGGCCGCTCAGCAAAGAATAAGCCACTGCTCCAAAACCGCCATAATAAAAGCCAGTGTCACGTTCTTTCAAAATCGAACCCAGAAGCAGACCAGGACAAGGAGAGTAGGAAGGAGGTGAGTATTTATTTACAAGTGAATATGAATGGGTAGATATATCCAGGTGGCATAGCGGGCAGCGGTGGTGAGTTGATGGGAGTAAATAGGTGGATCCAATGGGGTAGCGGAATTCTCCGACGACCAGGCGGGAATGGGGTAAATGATCCGGGTGAGTAACTGAAGACAGAACAAACAGAGGTAAGTTTAAGGCAAGCAATACGTAAAAAACAACAAAACAAATTCTATCTAACTTGAGGCTGATACTATGGCACGACATACTGTTCATGGCTAACAATCCGGCAGGGAATGGATGTCAGGTCCGGGCTTATGAAGAGGAGAGATGATGATCAGGACCAGGTGTGCAGATAGCTGATGGGATACAGGTGCGGGTAATCAGAACTCCCAACTGGCTACATTGCCCGGCAACCAGACAGGGTGTGTTCCAGGACGCCGGAAAAAACACTCCAGGACAGAACACAGGCAAAAAACAGACTCAGGAAACGGGATTCGTGACAGCCAGACTACGGTTTGCAACTGCACATGGGGACAAAGCTCATACTTTTTGGAGAAATGTCCTCTGGTCTGATGAAACAAAACTAGAACTAGAACTGTTTGACCATCATTATGTTTTGAGGATAAAGCGGGAGGCTTGCAAGCCGAAGAACACCATCCCAACCGTGAAGCACGGGGGTGGCAGCATCATGTTGTGGGGGTGCTTTGCAGCAGGAGGGACTGGTGCACTTTACAAAATAGATGGCAACATGAGGATGGAAAATTATGTGGATATATTGAAGCAACATCTTCAGCCAGGAAGTTAAAGCTTGGTCACAAATTGGTCTTCCAAATGGGCAATGACCCCAAGCATACTTCCAAAGTTGTGTCAAAATGGCTTAAGGACAAAAAAGTAAAGGTATTGGAATGGTCATCACAAAGCCCTGACCTCAATCCTATAGAAAATGTGTGGGCAGAACTGAAAAAGCGTGTGCGAGCAAGGAGGCCTACAAACCTGACTCAGTTACACCAGCTCTGTCAGGAGGAATGGGCCAAAATTCACCCAACTTTTTGTGGGAAGCTTGTGGAAGGCTACCCAAAACATTTGACCCAAGTTAAACCATTTAAAGACAATGCTACCAAATACTAATTGTGTGTATGTAAACTTCTGACCCACTAGGAATGTGATGAAAGAAATAAAAGCTGAAATAAATAATTATCTCTACTATTATTCTGACATTTCACATTCTTAAAATAAAGTGGTGATCCTAACTGACCTAAGACAGGGATTTTTTACTCTGATTAAATGGCAGGAATTGTGAAAAACTGAGGTTAAATGTATTTGGCTAAGGTGTATGTAAACTTCCGACTTCAACTGTATATGTATTTCCTGTTACCAAGTAATTTACGGTTTCTATGCCTATATATATGTATATATATGCCTATTTCTATGCCTATTCTATAGATGGAGGGAGAATTGGAACATACGAAATCACAGCTAACAAAATATTTACACTTAATCCTTTAGTTTTCCATGTGAACCAATTTACCGGGAAGGTTGCAAGTTCAAATCCCCAAGCTGACAAGATACAAATCTATCGTTCTGCCCCTGAACAGGCAGTTAACCCACTGTTCCTAGGCTGTCATTGAAAATAAGAATTTGTTCTTCACGACTTGCCTAGTTAAATAAAGGTCAAATAAAATCGGTGAATTCAGAAAAGGTATCTGAGGATTGTTCCATAACATTGTGTTTTTAGGGAGTGATGTTGGTTCTTGTACAATACCTTTCATTTTCTTCTGTATCGTTATAGTGTTCTTCACTATGAAGTTGTTAATGTTCTTAGCTTTATGCTTTGAAAATGAACACATCAAATATTCTGGGGATGAGCACATGTTCCTATTTAGTGCATTTAACTATTTGTTGCAAGTAAAAGCCTTGGGCAGCGAGTTGACATAATTCCATGTCTGGAAGGTTAATACCACCCTCAGACTTAGGAAGACGTCAAACTTTTCTTTTTAACCTATGAGTTTTATTTGCCCACATAAAGTCTGTTATGACCGAGTATACATTTTTAAAGAATGTCTTGGGTGGGGTAATTGGTGTTACCAAGAACAAATGCATAAACTTTGGCAGCCATGCCATTCTAAAGACGTTTATTCTACCTTTAAGATTTATGGGAAGATTATTCAATTTAAATAGATCTGCTTTCATATGGTTGAGTAATAGAATAAAGTTTTCAGATATTTGTTGTTTGTTGTCACTTATTAAGCATCCTGGGTATTTCATTTTTGTTGTGGTCCACATAAAGGATCGCTGTAGATTGAGTTATTCTTTTCTCTTTTTCCTATGGACATTATTTTGGGAGTTTTCCACGTTCATTTAATATCCTGATATTTTGTAGTATTCTGAAAATATTTTTAGAAAAGGGGGCATTGAGTTTTTAATGTTGGCCAGGTATATCAGGAGATCATTAGTTTATCGATACGGATAACCGTTATGTTTGTGTCTAATTATTTCTGCAAGCGGTTCAATTGCATGACATATGAGGGCAGTGGGCATTCCATAGAATGGGAGGATCATAGTAGAAATAGATAGTTATTGTATACATGACATATAGAGTGAGTGGGCTTTGGGCTGAGCAGACATTTTAGCTCTGACTCCTCTCCTGATGTACCCCCCAAAAAATCTGAAAATGATTGACTTACATGCTATATTCCCTATTTTATTTTGTCTTTGCATTGTCCATGTACATATCTCATTGGCATCAGCTAATTCTATCATTACTTCTTAGGGAAGAACAGTTACTTGGGGACAATTGAGTCTAGACTGTACTGTGGAAAGGTATATTGTCTCAACTTACGATAAACTGGTCTTGGGCATCACTCTATGTAGCTTAGTGTGCTTGTCTGTTTTTTCCGCTTCTCATCTCCTCAGGGCACTGGGCTCTCCTTAACTGGACAGGTTGTCTGCAGCCTGTTCAGTGCTTCACCGGCGCTTGTGAACTCCATTTTCTGTATTGACATTCATTGACCATCACAGAGTCGAGACCGATAACCTTGGAGAGGGAGAGCGTAGGGGAGATGGACTGGTGCTTCTACAAGTGGTCGCTTTTGATGTAGCTGGCTGTTCATTGATTAGCTAAATAAATTCCTTATTTGCAACCTCTGCTCTGCTGCTTCTTGGAAAGTGGTGTTCAAATCAGTTTTCATCTCGTGTGTGTGTGTGTGTGTGTGTGTGTGTGTGTGTGTGTGTGTGTGTGTGTGTGTGTGTGTGTGTGTGTGTGTGTGTGTGTGTGTGTGCGTGCGTGCGTGCGTGCGTGCGTGCGTGCGTGCGTGCGTGCGTGTGTTTACCCATTGCGAGTATACCAAAGAGTTTACCAGTCAAATTGCCAGGGTTAGAGGTTCCAAGCCCTTTCTATTCATCGTTTGCCACAACAACTTGCTTGGGAACAAACAGTCTGCTGTTCGTAATATATTTATACTGTGTATTGTAACGTGTACTCTAGGAGTCGGGAAGCAAGTACTGGGAGTGCAAATTTAATAATAAATAGAACATAGTACAAAGCAAGAAACTCTAAAAGCGTACAGACATGAAACAGAAACCGAGTCAATAACGCCTAGTCCAGGTGAGTGTCATGAGGCGCAGGTGCGCGTAACAATGATGGCAGGTGTGCGTAATGCTGAGACAACTGGCGATGTCGCACGCCGGAGAGGGAGAGCGGGATTAAACGTGATATATGTATATATATATATATATATATATATATATATTTAAGATGGTTATTTTATTTTCATGACAGTCTTCATCCATAACCATTGGTTACATGGTTACACCCTGATTGAACCTGAGCATAAGCGCATGTGGGTGTTTCCCTGTCTGAAAAAATATGCCATTTGTTGTAGTTACTTGACAACGATTTCACCATGAAGTAATTGTACAAAAAGGGAGGAATCAAAATACATTCCACGTGGTTTGACAATGCAGCACACCATCCTCACTGGACACCTCATACAAATCAAATCAAGAACAGTTGAGATGAGGAAATTGTCTCGAACATTCAATTAATATGCTGATACTTCAAGCCTACGTGAAACCTTATACGGTTGTATGGTCACCCTCATAAAATATACACCGTGCTCATAGTGGTAAACAACATTCCTACTGCTTCCCAAATGGCACCCTATTCCCTACATAGTGCACTACTTTATTTTTATTTTTTTACCACAGACCCTGGTCAAAAGTAGTGCACCAGATGAGTAATAGGGTGTCATTTGGGACGCACAACACAAATCTAGTCTAATAGATAATGCATGATGCATAGTGCTTCAAGTCAATGTGACAGGAACATAAACAGTGCGTTTGATGTCGGGTAGCGTGTTGTTCATGCTTTTGCGCATACAGTACCACAAACCCTGCCAGGCACAACGTAGAAACTAACCTCCAACCCCTGTCGGTGAGAATGTGACTATGAATATAGATGTGTGTGTTTCTATTAGATAGTCAATTCCCAAGATAGGGACTAGAGTTTTGCCTGACTGCATGATCTGACCAGCAAAAGAGCTCCGGTCCCTACAGATATAGATAGAGGCTTCTAAAACAAGTGGTGTGAAATGATGTAACCTGCGATACACGGCGCACGTATGGCGTCGCCTAGGGTCCTCTACACGCCTTTCCTTTTAACCTTGGTGTTCTCCCTGATTCCCGCACTTCTACCACAACACATGTAGCCTTGAGCACTTTACTCCCCCCTGACAAGTAGAGGTAGAGACAGGGGAGAGAGGGAGAGGAGGAGAGGGGGGGGGGGAGATGAGAGAGAGACACGTAGCATTGAGCACTTGACTCCCCCCTGACAACTAAAGGGGAAATTGGGAGTGGGGGAGAGGAGAGGGAGAAGGAGGGAGAGAGTGAGAGATAGAAAGAGAGGGGGAGAGAGAGAAGGAGGGAGAGAGAGAGAGAGTGTGAGAGAGAGAGTGGGAGAGAGAAGGAGGTAGAGAGAGAGAGAGAGAGAGAGAGAGAGAGAGAGAGAGAGAGAGATGGAGTCCCCACGGGACAGCCATTGGCATCCCGAACCGCGGGTCCCCTATCTTCTAGCCTTGTGCCGAGAATTCCGAAATTATTTTTGCGCCCCTAGGAGAGGTTGTCATATATAACTCAGCTCTTTGCTAGATTGACGCTAAGCATGTGATCACAGGATTGTTCTACCACAGTGATACTGAAAGGCTTGTGTGGTTCAGCAGTGTGGTGTGTCGCCCATATGATCAATAGGGTGATATCAAGTGGTGAGATCAAAATGTCGTGTTACTTATTTCCTACTGATTTAGCTACCTCACCATTGAGTCAACGGAATCCTCAAAGAGCAGACATCGAATAGATTAGAACAGAACAACAGAAAGATAATCCGTTCCTGCATAGAAAACTCAAATTCATACTGAAAAATGTGAAGCATAATGTCCACCGAACATTCTTTTGAATCTGCAGCATGACCTTAGCATTGTTATACTTTACAGACATCATAAGAGGAACACAGTGAAAACACTCTCGCCTCCTCTCTCTCTCTCTCTCTCTCTCTCTCTCTCTCTCTCTCTCTCTCTCTCTCTCTCTCTCTCTCTCTCTCTCTCTCTCTCTCTCTCTCTCTCTCTTCTCCTCCTGTGGTTTCCAGAGGACCATTGTCTTACCTTCCTGCACTGATCAAATCTCGCCCTCCTTCCCTCCCTTCCTCGACTTGAATGGGAATGTCCATTCTAGTAATTGTAATTCTATGGCGCTAACTCTCTGTCCTTTTTGCGCTGTTATTTATAAAAGGAGTGCTGCCTGGGAATAGCGGACAGTAGTGGATGAGCCGGAAGAGGTACAGGGCACCAGCTCTTGCCAAAGACAGGGAAGAAGTAAGTAAACTGCCTTGGAATGACCTTTTTAGTAATTATATGTCTATGGTGCCAGCTACCTATAGTAACCAGTCTCCCCTTTAGCCATTTAGTGGGCTGTACCATCCCCATGCACACTGGTCCAGCGGTTTCACACTCCATTTCCCCCTATCGTTTACCACACGATTGGTTCTGAGAGAGAGAGAGAGAGTGAGAGAGAGAGAGAGTGAGAGAGAGAGAGAGAGAGAGAGAGAGAGAGAGAGAGAGGGGGAGAGAGAGAGAGAGAGAGAGAGAGAGAGAGATGTCTGGTAATGTGATTTTGAGTGATGCTCGTGTCATTACCTTGCTTCAAAGTCAGCAACAACAACACATTAATAAGACACACTCGGCTTACTCTGGTGAACATGGCCCGTTAGCCAATGGGATAGAGCCATCGGTATAAACGAGGAAGTGGCAGATGTGTACAGTATACAGGCCTACTGTTCAGAGTGAGATATCGTGCTGTTTACATGTATGGTCTAAGAGAGAAGCGATTTAGTAAGAGATGTTTTTTCTTTAATGGTAATTGAATAACTTTGTAATGACTTTAAAGGCTCTGTCTAAGCACTGAGGACAGGAGAGTAACTCTAACACGACATAGCAGCTGTTTAGAGAGACTTAGTCAGGAACTTTGTGATAGAATGAGTTTCTCTACTGATTTCTTCTCCCCATCATAGAGTTACAGTACGTTGGCCTGAAATAGAATGGGCTGTCTGATTAACTAATAAAATAATCACATTCATATTCATAACTGAAGAACTGCAATGCTGGGCTGATTCATCAAAGAGTCATTTATTCATCAAAGAGTCATTTGCCAGCGATGCTCTGTTGGATTGGCTCATCAAATAATCATATTGGTCTGAAATACGCCTCTGGATCGTTTAATCAGTCTGGATCAGAGTCGTACACACACAGGCATGCACGTACGCACAGACACACAGGGCGGACACATGCACACACACAGGCATGCACGTACGCACAGACACACAGGGCGGACACATGCACACACACAGGCATGCACGTACACACAGACACACAGGGCGGACACATGCACACACACAGGCATGCACGTACGCACAGACACACAGGGCGGACACATGCACACACACAGGCATGCATGTACGCACAGACACACAGGGCGGACACATGCACACACACAGGCATGCACGTACACACAGACACACAGGGCGGACACAGGCACACACACATGCACTTACACATACAAACTGTTTGCTGGTCTTCTGCATGGAATTGTCTGGGCTTTCTAATAGTCATGCGAGTGACTGAGTGCTGGGGGGGGATTGTAGTTAACAATCTTAATCTGGTTGGACAACAGGAGCGCCGATGTCCAGTGGCTATGGGCTAAGGACAGGGGGACCTTGACTGTGTGTGTGTGTGTGTGTGTGTGTGTGTGTGTGTGTGTGTGTGTGTGTGTGTGTGTGTGTGTGTGTGTGTGTGTGTGTGTGTGTGTGTGTGTGTGTGTGTGTGTGTGTGTGTGTGTGTGTGTGTGTGTGTACGTTCGTGCGCGCGCGCGCGTGCGTGCGTGCGTGTGAGTGTGTGAGAGACTGACTCCGAGTAGGCGGCTTCCTCACACACTGGCTTGGCTTATTGTCTCTACACTAGTGTGACTACTATACCCAGCTACGGTAGAGAGGGAGGGTGGTGCCACTAGCCTGGAACGAGACAAATAAGGAGCTCAGAGACAATCTCAGACAGACAAGTTGTGCAGACTAAATACTGAGACTTCAAACCATAACCGACACAATACCTAGGAGGAAGGCCAAACCTGTGTAATAAACAATGCGAGAGAGAGACAGAGAGAGAGAGAGATCTGAGAGACTAGGCAAGAAGGAAATTCTATGCCATCAAAAGGAACATAAATTTCAACATACCAATTAGGATCTGGCTAAAAATACTTGAATCAGTCATAGAGCCCATTGCCCTTTACGGTTGTGAGGTCTGGGGTCCGCTCACCAACCAAGACTTCACAAAATGGGACAAACACCAAATTGAGACTCTGCATACAGAATTCTGCAAAAATATTCTCTGTGTACAACGTAGAACAGCAAATAATGCATGCAGAGCAGAATTAGGCCGATACCCACTAATTATCAAAATCCAGAAAAGAGCTGTTAAATTCTACAACCACCTAAAAGGAAGCGATTCCCAAACCTTCCATAACAAAGCCATCACCTACAGAGAGATGAACCCGGAGAAGAGTCCCCTAAGCAAGCTGGTCCTGGGGCTCTGTTCACAAACATAAACACACCCTACAGAGCCTCGGGGCAGCAAAACAATTAGACCCAACCAAATCCTGAGAAAACAAAAAGAGAATTACTAGACACAGACAAACTATAATTACAGACAAACTGAATTGGTCCACTCACACAGACAGCATCGTGAAGATGGCGCAGCAGCGCCTATTCAACCTCAGGAGGCTGAAGAAATTTGGCTTGTCACCAAAAGCACTCACAAACTTCTACAGATGCACAATCGAGAGCATCCTGGCGGGCTGTATCACCGCCTGGTACGGCAACTGCTCCGCCCTCAACCGTAAGGCTCTCCAGAGGGTAGTGAGGTCTGCACAACGTATCACCGGGGGCAAACTACCTGCCCTCCAGGACACCTACACCACCCGATGTTACAGGAAGGCCATAAAGATCATCAAGGACAACACCCACCCGAGCCACTGCCTGTTCACCCCGCTATCATCCAGAAGGCGAGGTCAGTACAGGTGCATCAAAGCTGGGGCCGAGAGACTGAAAAACAGCTTCTATCTCAAGGCCATCAGACTGTTAAACAGCCACCACTAACATTGAGTGGCTGCTGCCAACATACTGACTCAACTCTAGCCACTCCAATAATGGGAATTGATGTAAAAGGATGTAAAATATATCACTAGCCACTTTAAACAATGCTACCTAATATAATGCTTACATACCCTACATTATTCATCTCATCTCATATGTATATGTATATACTGTACTCTATCATCTACTGCATCCTTATGTAATACATGTATCACTAGCCACTTTAACTATGCCACTTTGTTTACATACTCATCTCATATGTATATACTGTACTCGATACCATCTACTGTATCTTGCCTATGCTGCTCTGCACCATCACTCATTCATATCTTTATGTACATATTCTTTATCCCCTTACACTGTGTATAAGATATTAGTTTTGGAATTGTTAGTTAGATTACTTGTTGGTTATTACTGCATTGTCGGAACTGGAAGCACAAGCATTTCGCTACACTCGCATTAACATCTGCTAACCATGTGTATGTGAAAAATAAAATTTGATTTGATTTGGAAAGAATTAACAAAAAAACAGAGCAAACTAGAATGCTATTTGGCCCTAAACAGAGAGTACACAGTGGCAGAATACCTGTCCACTGTGACTGACCCACACTTAAGGAAAGCTTTGACTATGTACAGACTCAGTGAGCATAGCCGTGCTATTGAGAAAGGCCGCCGTAGACAGACATGGCTCTCAAGAGAAGACAGGCTATGTGCACACTGCCCACAAAATATGGTGGAAACTGAGCTGCACTTCCTAACCTCCTGTCCAACGTATGACCATATTAGAGATACATATTTCCCTCAGATTACACAGATCCACAAAGAATTCGAAAACAAATCCAATTTTGATAAACTCCCATATCTACTGGGTGAAATTCCACAGTGTGCCATCACAGCAGCAAGATTTGTGACCTGTTGCCACAAGAAAAGGACAACCAGTGAAGAACAAACACCATTGTAAATACGACCCATATTTATGCTTATTTATTTTCCCTTGTGTACTTTAACCATTTGTACATTGTTACAACACTGTATATATACATGTATAATATGACATTTGTAATGTCTTTATTGTTTTGAAACTTCTGTAGGTGTAATGTTTACTGTTAATTTTTATTGTTTATTTCACTTTTGTATATTATCTACCTCACTTGCTTTGGCAATGTTAACACATGTTTCCCATGCCAATAAAGCCCCTTGAATTGAATTGAATTGAATTGAATTGAATTGAGAGAGAGAGAGCGAGAGAGAGAGAGAGAGAGAGAGAGAGAGAGAGAGAGAGAAAGAACAAATCCTGGGTCAAAAAGAGCATACAGTCAATCAGTCAGTCAGTACGCCATCCACCAGTACGCCATCCACCAGTACGCCATCTAACCAGCCATCCATCCACCAGTATGCCATCCACCAGTACGCCATCTAACCAGGCATCCATCCAACCAGTACGCCATCCACCAGTACACCATCTAACCAGCCATCCATCCAACCAGTACGCCATCCACCAGTACGCCATCTAACCAGCCATCCATCCAACCAGTACGCCATCCACCAGTACGCCATCTAACCAGCCATCCATCCAACCAGTACGCCATTCACCAGTACGCCATCCACCAGTACGCCATCTAACCAGCCATCCATCCAACCAGTATGCCATCCACCAGTACGCCATCTAACCAGCCATCCATCCAACCAGTACGCCATCCACCAGTACGCCATCTAACCAGCCATCCATCCAACCAGTACGCCATCTAACCAGCCATCCATCCAACCAGTACGCCATCCACCAGTACGCCATCTAACCAGCCATCCATCCAACCAGTACGCCACCCACCAGTACGCAATCTAACCAGCCATCCATCCAACCAGTACGCCATCCAACCAGTAGGCCATCCAACCAGTAGGCCGTCCAACCAGTACGCCATCCAACCAGTACGCCATCCAACCAGTACGCCATCCAACCAGTTCGCTATCCAACCAGTACATCATCCAACCAGTACGCCATCCATCTAACCAGTACGCCATCCAACCAGTTCGCCATCCAACCAGTACGCCATCCAACCAGTATGTCATCCAACCAATTTCGCCAATCCTTTAGTTTGTTGGGAGAGATACAGACAGACAGACAGACAGACAGACAGACAGACAGACAGACAGACAGACAGACAGACAGACAGACAGAGAGAAAAGATCAGGAGAAAGGAATAAAGCATTAGTCAGAGAGAACAGCAGTCAGTCAACCATCCAGCCTATCCTGTAGTCTGTACCAGTCAGTCAACCATCCAGTCTATCCTGTAGTCTGTACCAGTCAGTCAAACATCCAGTCTATCCTGTAGTCTGTACCAGTCAGTCAACCATCCAGCCTGTCCTGTAGTCTGTATCAGTTATTCAGTCAACCATCCAGTCTATCCTGTAGTCTGTATCAGTTATTCAGTCAACCATCCAGTCTATCCTGTAGTCTGTACCAGTCAGTCAACCATCCAGTCTATCCTGTAGTCTGTACCAGTCAGTCAACCATCCAGCCTGTCCTATAGTCTATACCAGTCAGTCAGCCATCCAGCCTGTCCTATAGTCTGTACCAGTCAGTCAACCATCCAGTCTATCCTGTAGTCTGTAGCAGTCAGTCAACCATCCAGCCTATCTTGTAGTCTGTACCAGTCAGTCAGTCAGCCATCCAGCCTGTCCTGTAGTCTATACCAGTCAGTCAACCATCCAGCCTGTCCTGTAGTCTGTACCAGTCAGTCAGTAAGTTAACCAACTCTCCAGCCTGTCCTGTAGACGGGCTGACTGCCAGTAGAACAGCAGAGAGCCTCCACCAGACGTCAGGAGCCTGGTGTTTGGTTTATAGCAGTTAAAGCACTGTTTATCTAGTGTGGATGAGAGACGCTTGACCCCCACACACACCTGTTCCCTCCTCACCACCCGGCATTAGACACCTGCAATTAACTAATGATAGATCCATGGCCCTGCTCTGGAACTGAGCCTGACGCATACATATTGTTACAGAACAGAGTCTGTGTAGAGTGGTATATGTTTTTGTGGGTTTTGGGGGATGTAGGTTCGGGGTTCTGTGTGTGTGTGTATGTGTGTGCTTGCCAGTGTGTGCTTTCGAGTGTGTGTAGTTGCCAGTGTGTGTCTGTGTGTGTGTGCGTGTGTGCGAGTGTGTACCCAGCTTCAGGCATGGGGGGGGGGGGGGAGCTCAGTCAGGGTTACAATAGTAGAACACACAAGGGGCAGTTCCGAAAAGTGGTTGTGCATCAGCAGTTTTCATTTTGTTATGTCACTCAATTGTCACTCACTAACATTAAATTAGTCTAAATTAATCTAAACTTGGCCTTCAGGGGGACCCCTGATTTTCTGGGGGGCCCCATTGATTTTGTTAGTGACACTCAGATATTATGGCATAAGTATATGGCAAAATCTTTGAATTTCAGGAAATTATCTTTAAAACGGATGAAAATGTATAGGAAAATGGGAAAATGTATAGAATTGCAGAAAACTTGCTTTAAAACGGCAACATTTTCTCTACACTCCATGGCAAAAGGTGTATCTCTGTATCTCTGTATCGCATCTCTGCATGTCTGGCAGACATATCAGTGTGGATGATGGATCACCACCTCAAGCTGAACCTCGACAAGACGGAGCTGCTCCTCCTCCCGGGGAAGGACTGCCCGTTCCATGATCTCGCCATCACGGTTGACAACTCCATTGTGTCCTCCTCCCAGAGCGCTAAGAACCTTGGCGTGATCCTGGACAACACCCTGTCGTTCTCAACTAACATCAAGGCGGTGGCCCGTTCCTGTAGGTTCATGCTCTACAACATCCGCAGAGTACGACCCTGCCTCACACAGGAAGCGGCACAGGTCCTAATCCAGGCACTTGTCATCTCCCGTCTGGATTACTGCAACTCGCTGTTGGCTGGGCTCCCTGCCTGTGCCATTAAACCCCTACAGCTCATCCAGAACGCCGCAGCCCGTCTGGTGTTCAACCTTCCCAAGTTCTCTCACGTCACCCCGCTCCTCCGCTCTCTCCACTGGCTTCCAGTTGAAGCTCGCATCCGCTACAAGACCATGGTGCTTGCCTACGGAGCTGTGAGGGAAACGGCACCCCAGTACCTCCAGGCTCTGATCAGGCCCTACACCCAAACAAGGGCACTGCGTTCATCCACCTCTGGCCTGCTCGCCTCCCTACCACTGAGGAAGTACAGTTCCCGCTCAGCCCAGTCAAAACTGTTCGCTGCTCTGGCCCCCCAATGGTGGAACAAACTCCCTCACGACGCCAGGACAGCGGAGTCAATCACCACCTTCCGGAGACACCTGAAACCCCACCTCTTCAAGGAATACCTAGGATAGGATAAAGTAATCCTTCTCACCCCCCCCTTAAATGATTTAGATGCACTATTGTAAAGTGGCTGTTCCACTGGATGTCAGAAGGTGAATTCACCAATTTGTAAGTCGCTCTGGATAAGAGCGTCTGCTAAATGACTTAAATGTAAATGTAAATGTAAATGTGTAGAATTGCAGAAAATGAACTTAAAAATGTTAAATGTTTCTCTCCGCTGTGAAGAAGGTGGCCACTAAAATGTTTAGCCGGCAAGTTGGCGGGGGGCCCACAACAAAATCTCACTTAGGGACCCCAAAAGGCTAGAACCGTGCAAGCTTGCGTGAGTGCGAGTGTGTAAGTGTGTGTTGTAAAGAACTGTTGAACATTATGCACACATTGGTCTGTCCCACGCTGAGAAAATGTCATTTCTACTCACTCTGCCAAAAGTAAGGTTTTGTCGGCATTAACTTTGAGAGGGCGGCACTTCACAAATGAGATCAGATTCATCATTATCCTAATTACAATCTCATCTGGCACTGTATGTACATTCACAACAAATGACTCATATATCATTGGTGCACAGTCAGCTTGCCCAATCCCAACCCTTCTCATTTCAAACCTAATGTGCGACGTGAAGCGATGCTTCAGTACCTCCTACTCCGGAGAGCACTGAATCGTAGATGGACAAACAAGTCGATATGCAGGCCACTGACTCCATTCTATTCCATTACTGAGCGGACAAAAGTTACAATAAAACAGATAGAGACAATGTGAAAGTTAGGAAGTGGAGGAGGAGGTGGAGGAAGAGGAGGAGGAGGAGAATATAACACGATTAATTCCCAATTTATTTAAGAGGAAAGTAGGAATCATAGAAGCTTGTTATTGATTTGAAGACAAGAAGGTTGGAAACACTATTAGTGTTTAATGCTGAATACCAGGCATGTATCTCAAATGGCACCCTATTCCCTAAATAGTGCACTAAAAGTACAAAAAGTAGTGCACTATATAGGGAATAGGGCGCCATTTGAGACGCAAGCACTGTGGTAACAGGAATGAGAAATGTCTAGTTCCACGCCACCTCCTCGACACTATCTACATATATCGGATATGCCATTAAAGTTTTGATGATAATGGATTCGAGTTAAACTTCTCCCAAGATAAATGTATGTTTTATGTTTCTTAAGAGAACTAGAGCACACTTGAGTATCAAAAGGGAATGTGCTTGTGTGAAGCTTGGAAGAAAGTTTACTTTTTTCACAAATCCACTCAAAGATACAATATATTGTTGACGGATAATTTAATTGGTGTTCAGTTTGATTGTCGGATTACAGACTTTTGTTGGATCATAGACGGCTAAAACATATCAAAGATTTCGAGGGTTACTTGAACTCATTTCTTGATCTATATTTAGTTCTGTTTGGGAAATACTGAGGAAAAAAAGGCTGCTAGATGGAAGAGAACATTTTAATTTCATCAGCAAAGAGACGCTTGAAACGGCTGAAAACTTGGAACTTATTCTAGCAGCTTAAGGAGAACAAGGTCATAGCTGCCTCACACATGTTATAACCCCCCTATGACCTGAGAGGTCGTTGCTAATCAGCGACGGAAGCGGAGACCTGTATAATCACTCTCCCCTACACAGCTGAAGCCTCAGGCCCCTGAGAGACACAACTTGGCTGGCTTTCCTCCCCCTCTTCTCACCCCACCCGGCCTCCTTCACTCTCTTTCCTCCCCCTCTCCTCACCCCTGCCTGCCTCCTTCACTATCTTTTCTCACCCTCTCCTTTCCCTTCTCTCCCTCTCTCCCTCCCTCCATCCCTAATTTTTGACTCCCTCCTCTCTTTGGTCTTGTTCCTCACCTCTCTTCCTCCCTCACCCCTCCCTTCTTTTTTCTCACCTTCCTTCTTTCTCTCCCCTCTTTTTGGTCTTGTTTCTATTTGTACAGTTCTAACAAGGTTGTTCAGCCACAGAGGGACTGGTGGAGGAGACGCAGTAAAGGAGAGAGTGTGTTGAGAGAAATCGATGATGTCGAGTACTCCAGGCTGTTCTAGAGAGAGAGAGGGGCCCTTGGAGGCCCCTGAGGGCCAAAGAGTGTGCCCCCTGGGAGGACGAGAGGGGTAGAGATCTGGACCTAAGGGCCACAGTTAGATACATTAACTGACAACCTCACCCCTAGTATTGACAGATGAAGAGAAGCAGCTGGGGTAGAGGTGTGTGCGTGGAATGAAAACTAGGCTTGAACAATATCTAGCATTGTACTTACTGAACCAGCCTGTGGTGCAAAATTGATTTGTTATCCGAATGGTACTTATTAAAAACCAACCCGCAATTACACAGTAGCTTAAAGTACAAAAATACAAAAATGTATGTTAGTGGAAGGAAAGCTAGGCTTTAAGAACTGTCTTGTCCTTACTATACAGTATACTGTATATGCCTGTGGAGGAAAATGGCCCAATAGTAAATGTTATCCAATTGTTAAGAATTGAAATGGGAATCCCAAGCACACATTTATCTGCCCAATGCAATTAACATTCTGTCTAGTAACTGTCTATGAATACACGTTGTGGAACGTAATGAATGTAGCTAATAACCAATAACTTCCTATTGAGTCTGGAGGAGATTCACATAGATTTCCACAGAGGTCAGACACAGTAATCTTCTTACTCCACAGACTCTGTGTCATATAAATAACTCATGGTATGATGGAAGACTTTAATGTACAATCTCATTCTCTTGTCTTTCGACGGAGAGCCCATTCAAATCCATTTAACCCAGACACACATCACGTATAGTCAGCAAAAGAAATGGGAAGGGGTGTGTGTCTGTGTCTGTGTCTGTGTGTGTGTGTGTGTGTGTGTGTGTGTGTGTGTGTGTGTGCGTGCGTGCGCGCGTGCGTGTGTGTGGACGTGTTTAACTATACTTGTGGGGACCAGAAGAATAGTAAACTAACAAAATAACATTTTGTTGAAAACATTTTGTTGGTCCCCACAAGGTCAAATGTTATTTCTAGGGGGTTAAGGTTAGAATTAAGTTCACGGTTAGGTTAGTGAGCTAGGGTTAGGTTTAAGTTTTTGGGTTAAGATTGGGGTTAGGTTTAGGGTTAGGGACTGAATTGTATGTCCCCACAAGGTGTGTGTGTGTGTGTGTGTGTGTGTGTGTGTGTGTGTGTGTGTGTGTGTGTGTGTGTGTGTGTGTGTGTGTGTGTGTGTGTGTGTGTGTGTGTGTGTGTGTGTGTGTGTGTGTGTGTGTGTGTGTGTGTGTGTGTGTGTGTGTGTGTGTGAGCATGCATTCATATACGCATGTGTGTGTGATCAATTATTCAATAGTCTAATGAAGGAACACAGGGGTACATTTGCTCTGCAACAGTCCGTCCAAGTGAAGGAGTCAAATGAGTGAAAGGGGAGGAATCAAAATGGCCATAAGGTAAATGGGGACATTGACATCAGTAGATTTAAAGCTACAGAGGAAAACACCCATAAATCCTCAGGGTGATGTTCTGAAGGCACACACATGTTGAAACAGGAATAAGAACACTAATTTTTGTTTTCTTTTGCAAAATGTTTTTCTACTTTGTGCCTTATTGAACATCACCCAGTTGGAGGTTTAATGCTAAAGGGAGATACGCCCATAAAACTTCAGGGTCACGTTCAGTAGGTTTTGAAACTGGGATGTGCTATCACGAACTTGTCCAATAAGAATGCTAATTTTTGTTTTCTGTTACAACATGTTTTGCTACGTTGTGGTAACTGAACACAACCCAGGTTGAGGCTACTGACAGGGCAGTTATAGGATAGGACATCATTGGTGCCTCCTGAATGGGTGAAATGCTCCACGTAGCCCTTTACTGCAGTCAAATGACCTAGGTGTCTCATGGGTGGAATGTTATTCATATTTTTCATAATTTCATAATTAATAAAGATGTTTTTTTTTAAACATGCCGAAAATCTGGTGTTTCTATGTCAAATGGTTTTGTTTGACATAGAAAGGTGACCTATTCGTCCCCTCTGATGTATATAAAGTGTAATATTGGGATGCAAGCTCAAAATGTAATACATTTCAATTCTATATCTGACATGATACAGGTGTCTTCTGTTTTTAAACCCATAACCATGTGTGTGAGGTGTATACATTTGTCTCAAAGTAGATTTGTTTAAGACTACCAAGAAACACTCTGTGTGACCCTGATTTAGCCCACTGGAGTGTTTCCTCCAACTCCCTTTCTCCAGGACCAATGTTTTGCTCCAGCCCAACACTAGCCAAGCACGCCTTCAGTATGTTTATTTTGGGACGATAGGATCATCCATGTATCAAGTGGTGAGCATTGGGATCATGTTGGTTGGTTTCTACTGTGTGATAGGGTATGCAGTGTTGGTTGGATTCTACTGTGTGATAGGGTATGCAGTGTTGGTTGGATTCTACTGTGTGATAGGGTGTGCAGTGTTGGTTGGTTTCTACTGTGTGATAGGGTGTGCAGTGTTGGTTGGTTTCTACTGTGTGATAGGGTGTGCAGTGTTGGTTGGTTTCTACTGTGTGATAGGGTGTGCAGTGTTGGTTGGTTTCTACTGTGTGATAGGGTGTGCAGTGTTGGTTGGTTTCTACTGTGTGATAGGGTGTGCAGTGTTGGTTGGTTTCTACTGTGTGATAGGTTGTGCAGTGTTGGTTGGTTTCTACTGTGTGATAGGGTGTGCAGTGTTGCAGTGGAATACATTGATTTATCCATGATTTATCCATCTCCTTGTCAGAAGTCTCACACACACACACACACACACACACACACACACACACACACACACACACACACAACACACTTATACATTCTGCTCTCTGTCTCAGCACCGTGTCACCTGGGAGAACATGGCTGAACTTATGTAGAGGATTACAGAACTGCTGCAGAGCGTGACTCACACAGGCTTGGGCACACACACATCCACACACAAATACACACACATATAGACCCCCCCCCCCTCCCACACACACACACACACAGCAACCCTCCCCCAGATCCACCATGAACTATGACTGCTGTAGATGGAGTGGGATTACTCTCCCTGCGACATGTGCCACCTTTATGCTGAACGGCTTCAATGTCACAACACGAACCAGTCACCGACTCTGCAGGGACCAAATTTATGCGACACGTCCCCATGACACTTTACATGACTCCCAAGTGACCTTTGGCTGAACTGTGGGGACAGGGGCGGCGTTAGGTGAGGCTTGTCCTTAAGCGCAGATCTAGGATCAGCTTACCCTTCCTGAACGGTGGGGGAAAAACAAAACAACATCAAATTGACCTTTGATCAGTCTCTTCTCTAGGGGCTAATTCACCCTACTACCCTGCATGGACTCTGACTCTATAACCCTCTAACCCTGTGACCTATTCACCTTTGACCACAAGAACAGGAACTCAATACAAACCCTGTTGTCTAACACGATTAGATAGTGTATGAGCCCTCAACATGTCAGTGTTACACCAACTAATTACCAAGGATCTCCTTTCAACACATTCCATGTATCCTTCCTCTTTGTGTGCTTTGACCATGATGTCAGAATGTGACTAGCCATCTCTGTCTTCTTCTACTACTGAATGAAAAGATTGACCTCTCCACAGCTCCCCAAACGCTACGTCTCAGGGACAAGTGAATGAGGCACCCAAGGCATGACCAGTCATCTCACCTGACCCACACATACCCTCTCCCTCAGACTTCTTCTCTGTACTGACTGACACTGCAGAGGAGAGAGAGAGAGAGAGAGAGAGAGAGAGAGAGAGAGAGAGAGAGAGAGAGAGAGAGAGAGAGAGAGAGAGAGAGAGAGAGAGAGAGAGAGAGAGAGAGAGAGAGAGAGAGAGAGAGAGAGAGAGAGAGAGAGAGAGAGAGAGAGAGAGAGATGCACCCTAGCACCAATCTGGTCAGTGTTGGTCAGTGTCTGTGCCTGACTGAAGGGGACGTCAGCTCTAATTAAATTCATCAGCCTTGGGGACCGTAAGCCATGGCTGCGGCGACAGTGTGCCGAAGCTATCCCCCAGGCAATGGAGCATTGAGAATGAGAAGAGCTAGTTCTGCTGCCTGAGAAGTTGTAATTGTACCCTCTCTCGCTTTCTGATTTTCTCTCCCTCCTCCATCTCTCAACTTCTCTTTGTGTGCCCCTGCCTCTTCCTGTCCCTCCTACATCTCTCTCTCTCGCTAAAACCTTCTACCTCTACATTTTTCTCACATTCCTTCTGTCTCGCGTCTCTTTCACCTGACTTAGTCTCATCTATTTTTCTCACTTTCTCTTCCCCAGACTTTCTTTCTCCTTGTCCATATCCATTATTTCTACTCTCTCTTTCCTCTCTTCTTCTTTTCTCCTCCCTTATTCTTTCTGTCTCATTTGCCTTTCCTCACATGCTCATCCATATCACGTTCTCTCTCTCTCTCTCTCTCTCTGTTTGTCTCTCTCTCCATTCTTTCTTTCCCACTGTCTCTCACCTTGACAACATTTTTAAAATGTAGAAGACGTTCAAATGTCTCAGGAATGTGAGTGAGCACAAAGCTATTTTGAATTTCAATGTGCCGTTTATCAATTAGTATGGTGTGTGTGCGCGTGCGCGCTTGTGTGTGTGATCTGGGGGTCCTTATCGCTTTTGGACAGTAACATAGATTTTGTTTGCCCAAGGTAATAGCACCTTGTTAATCAAATGTGTGCTACAATTAATTTAAATGCTAACAAAACTGTCATGGAATGTACAATATGAACATACTGTATATTAAATATAATATAGAGTTGTCTTGTCAATGGATGAATAGAACGAGTCTTGGCCCAACTGGTCCTCTTTTGTCCATGTACCCACTTGAGTTCTTGCATCCGGTTGATATTACCGCATGTCTTGTTGGGTGAATGGACAAATGTTTCACCGATACTGCCAGGTAAAATTGAAAGGAGTGTGGTTTGGTGCTAGACTACCTTCTGTTGCTAGGATACAGCTCGAATTAACATGATACAGCTCGAATTAACACTGTTTGTGCCTAATGTCAGACGTCTGTCTGATTTCGATTGGCAGCTAGGCTGAGAATAAACACTATCTACAAATGCAAGGCATGCTGTCAATGTGTGGCATGTCATAATTAACCAGTCTGGAGAAAACACAACAAGGTCAGAGACTAATAACTATGTATTTTTGTTTTAGCCAAGGCTGTTGTTTTGAGCTTTGCATACTGTGCTTTGTTCTAGCCTTTCTGCCTCTCAAATGTATTCCTTCAGGTGAAACACACACGCACACACACACATAGTGGTCTGTGTACTTACTGTCCGCCGAAAAAGAATAACTCACCCTCCCTAATGCTACCATCGCCGCATTTCCGCCTGTAGTCAAACTCTGTAATCCAACTCCCATTGCAAAGGTTGGGATATGCAAAACCTGCCTTCAAAATATCAGAGAAACAATTTTCCTGTTTTGCACCAATTATGCAATTTTCATCTTACCAAAACCCACCCATCAATTTGTGTCCGCTAGGCCTGGTGTACTGTAGGTAGACACACACTCTGTGTGAATGCTATCTTATTTATTCACCGTCAGTGGTTCATTGCCCTTAAGCAAAGAGCAGAACAGCCTCTGCGTGGATTGCCTCGTTGATAGTGTTGACGTTTGTTGACTTATTAAAGGGTAGCAGTGTGGACTTATAAGGAAGGAAGGGAGAACACACACACATACACGCTGCAAATACACACACGCATACACATACACGCCGCAAATACACACTGCAAATACACACACGCATACAGAGCTGATGTAGTAGTCCCAGTAGATACTACATCAGCCCTGTGTGTGTGTGTGTGTGTGTGTGTGTGTGTGTGTGTGTGTGTGTGTGTGTGTGTGTGTGTGTGTGTGTGTGTGTGTGTGTGTGTATTTGCGTGTTCTCCCTTCCCTATAAGTCCCAGTAGCTGCACTAGCTCAGCCTTGGCAGACAATTAGATAGCGAAGGTATGCTTGCCAGAAAATTAAGCACAATGCACAGGGGCACACAGACTAAATAAGGATGGAAATCCTTTACATCCATTACAAGAAGTTGCTGTGGTATAAAGTTTGGGCTTGATACTATTGTAAGACCTGGTTCCATTGGAGTCCTCCCTACCGTTCATACACAGCTGTAGTCATAGACTTAGGCCATTTCTTAAGAATCAAATCATGTTGAAGTGAACTTGGGGTTGACCCCCCACGGAGACTCGAACACGGGTCCAGCGACTGTCAAGCCAACAGCTTAACTGTTAAATCAAGAGGTCCGATCTTCTCGATGAGGTCATTGCGTGTTGGATTCGCTACAATGTACTGTACATGAATAAATCTCCTTTTATAGCTCTTATGATCATTTGGTACATTGGTTATGTTTGAAATGCACAGGAAGTTGCATCCATAATTGAATGCATAAGGGGATGGTGACGGTTGGTCCTAGTGGAGCCTACTGTACATGGGATGGATGTGAGCTTGTATTCTATTTGTAAGAAGCTGCAGCGATACACATTTTCTGTGAGCACTGTCCATGGTACTGATATTGTTCAACGGTACATTGTGTTCACCCACATCAACGTTTCCAAAAATATTTTTTGTTTGTTGGTTTGTTTAATCATTAAATGTCGTGGATAGGTATCACGTACACGTGTGAGGTGATAACCCACGTGCTTCGTGCTGATGTATTTTATACAAGAATTCCAGACGGAGGACTCTCATTTACCGTCGCTGTGATTCAGAACATTCGGTGAACATCCTGAGCTCGCGCGTAACGTCTTTCAACCACACGATGGCTCTGTTCTGCCTCCTCTCCTCGACGCTCCTCCTAGCCATCGTGAGCTAGATCTAAAAAATACAAATAAACTCCCGTGGTCTCTCCGCTCCTGCTGTCTGTCGCGCAACGCAGAGGCAGGCTAGCCGACCTTCTCCTCTCGAGTCCTAGCAGTCAAAGAGTGAAGATGGTTGGCGGCTCGTGCGCTCGCAGGTTGGCCCGCCGCTCGCGTTCCGCCTTGATAGCGGCTCTCACCGTGCTGCTGGTCCAGACGCTGATAGTGTGGAACTTCAGTAGCCTCGATTCCGGGGAAGAACGGGAAAACGGCGGCGGTGGCGCGTCGAACATGAGGGAGAAGAGAGACCGGGTCGGCGGCGGTGGCTACAAAGGCAGCAGCGAGTATATGAAGCGCGAGGTTCAGCTACAGCACCATCCTCCACAAGGGAAAGGAACGGTTCGTCACATACAGCAGCCGGTAAGACTGTGGCGCTACTGCTGTTACACGTAGCTATTATATCCCTTTTACCTACGGACCATTTTAAGTGTCTGGTAAAGACATAGCCGAAGACTGCATGGGGTACAACCGCTGCTTGAATGATTGTTCCTGTCTGCCTATCTATGATTGGCGCTTTGGTAGACTGGAATGGCACAGACGCTCAAATGAATTAACCGAACCACCTCTGGCGGCTGTATTCATTTGCAAATCGAGATCCTTTTAAATGGAGATGTGCTACTCTGACATGTTACATCGACGTCGCTAGCGTCCCAGTCTCCCGCGCAAAGAGTGACAGATGTACGATGTTGTAGGGATGCTTCCAAATCCAAAACATTATGAAGATGAACAGAATGACAACTGAACGAACCCACATTGGGTCTCCTTCAAATCCATTCGTTGTGTAGCCCACTGTAAATCTCATTTAAAAAATCCACTGGGTGTGAATTTGAACCCAAAACTGTATAATCCAAGCAATATTTAATCACAACAAATCCTCTAAGGTCATTTCAGATGCGTAGCCGCGGGCTACTTACTTTAGGCTACTGCTTGTTATAGGTCAGAAATTATTATTTGCCCTTACAGATGACAATTTCAGCGACACACACGACTGTGTAATGGCCATTTGAAACGCATAATTTGCTAATTGTGTATCAATGCAAAACCGCTTAATGGACTAGTTCATGTGAAAATACCATAGGGAAATGACTACGTGGTGATCAGAGTAGCCACATATAGTTTATGCAAACGCTACATTAGAGGGAAATGAGAAATGTAAACATATACATGCGAACTCTTGGCTCTAACCAATAAATTGTGCAAATAACCTACACTTTTGGATCATAGGCGGTTTATGAACGCCATACTACATTAGTTCAGCACCGAACTGAGACCAAATCCAGTTGAAACATTGCTACCACACTACCTATACAGCCGTGGTTTAAATCCATACGCTCCGGGATCCCAGATGATCACTGGTCTGTTAGTTGAAATAGTCGTAGTATTAGCAAACACCGGAAGGGCAAATGGATACATCATGCTTAATTAAATTACAGTAGCCTACAGGTTGACATCTGTTCGGTTGCTAATCAGTCAATGTTTGACTGATTTTGTCAAGAGATATGCAGTCTCCAAATCATTTTATTCCATGGCACTAATATGGATATTATATTATTACCACAATATTATAAGCAATATGACATCTGGACTGTATTTTTTTGTTGTTGAAAAATATGGTGTGTTGTAACCTATTTGCTATCGCAATATTTGGAAAACCATGCATCACATTGTATGGGATGTATAATCCCGTCACTATGGATACAGTAGCTTTGATATGGTTGTTATGGGAGATATACCGTAGACTACGGTAGTGTAGGTTCCTCAGTCCTCATATAGCATCCCTCTACACTCTCATCTCCTACGGGTGGTGGGAGCTGTGACTCAGTCGATCCATCAACTGTGTGTGTGTGTGTGTGTGTGTGTGTGTGTGTGTGTGTGTGTGTGTGTGTGTGTGTGTGTGTGTGTGTGTGTGTGTGTGTGTGTGTGTTTGCCCTCAGGCTACACAACAACAACATAATGTATGGTAAGTCATTCCAAGGACAGAAACGTGATGAAGATGTCAAGACAGACCTGCTAGGAGTGTGTGTGTGTGTGTGTGTGTGTGTGTGTGTGTGTGTGTGTGTGTGTGTGTGTGCAGTGCACATATAGGGCTCGACTTGTTCAGAAGACAAGCACCTTCCAGTCTCCAAAGAGCCGTTTTGGGTGGTGGTATAATTTCCCCCCAAGTTACTGTATATACTGTATGTATTATTGGTCATTGTTGTTCAGAAGCCACTGCCCCCAAGGTGCCGTGGTGTCAGGTTCACCCTGTACGGAGCTCTCACTCCCTGTAGCACATTGTCCCAGTCTGCCCTGTACGGAGCTCTCACTCCCTGTAGCACATTGTCCCAGTCTGCCCTGTACGGAGCTCTCACTCCCTGTTGCACATTGTCCCAGTCTGCCCTGTACGGAGCTCTCACTCCCTGTAGCACATTGTCCCAGTCTGCTCTGTACGGAGCTCTCACTCCCTGTTGCACATTGTCCCAGTCTGCCCTGTACGGAGCTCTCACTCCCTGTTGCACATTGTCCCAGTCTGCTCTGTACGGAGCTCTCACTCCCTGTTGCACATTGTCCCAGTCTGCCCTGTACGGAGCTCTCACTCCCTGTTGCACATTGTCCCAGTCTGCCCTGTACGGAGCTCTCACTCCCTGTAGCACATTGTCCCAGTCTGCCCTGTACGGAGCTCTCACTCCCTGTAGCACATTGTCCCAGTCTGCCCTGTACGGAGCTCTCACTCCCTGTAGCACATTGTCCCAGTCTGCCCTGTACGGAGCTCTCACTCCCTGTTGCACATTGTCCCAGTCTGCCCTGTACGGAGCTCTCACTCCCTGTAGCACATTGTCCCAGTCTGCCCTGTACGGAGCTCTCACTCCCTGTTGCACATTGTCCCAGTCTGCCCTGTACGGAGCTCTCACTCCCTGTTGCACATTGTCCCAGTCTGCCCTGTACGGAGCTCTCACTCCCTGTTGCACATTGTCCCAGTCTGCCCTGTACGGAGCTCTCACTCCCTGTTGCACTATGTCCCAGTCTGCCCTGTATGGAGCTCTCACTCCCTGTTGCACATTGTCCCAGTCTGCCCTGTACGGAGCTCTCACTCCCTGTTGCACATTGTCCCAGTCTGCCCTGTACGGAGCTCTCACTCCCTGTTGCACATTGTCCCAGTCTGCCCTGTACGGAGCTCACTCCCTGTTGCACATTGTCCCAGTCTGCCCTGTACGGAGCTCTCACTCCCTGTTGCACTATGTCCCAGTCTGCCCTGTATGGAGCTCTCACTCCCTGTAGCACATTGTTCCAGTCTGCCCTGTACGGAGCTCTCACTCCCTGTTGCACATTGTTCCAGTCTGCCCTGTACGGAGCTCTCACTCCCTGTTGCACTATGTCCCAGTCTGCCCTATACGGAGCTCTCACTCCCTGTTGCACATTGTTCCAGTCTGCCCTGTACGGAGCTCACTCCTGTTGCACATTGTCCCAGTCTGCCCTGTACGGAGCTCTCACTCCCTGTTGCACATTGTCCCAGTCTGCCCTGTACGGAGCTCTCACTCCCTGTTGCACTATGTCCCAGTCTGCCCTGTATGGAGCTCTCACTCCCTGTAGCACATTGTTCCAGTCTGCCCTGTACGGAGCTCTCACTCCCTGTAGCACATTGTTCCAGTCTGCCCTGTACGGAGCTCTCACTCCCTGTAGCACATTGTCCCAGTCTGCCCTGTACGGAGCTCTCACTCCCTGTTGCACATTGTCCCAGTCTGCCCTGTACGGAGCTCTCACTCCCTGTTGCACATTGTCCCAGTCTGCCCTGTACGGAGCTCTCACTCCCTGTAGCACATTGTCCCAGTCTGCCCTGTACGGAGCTCTCACTCCCTGTAGCACATTGTCCCAGTCTGCCCTGTACGGAGCTCTCAATCCCTGTTGCACATTGTCCCAGTCTGCCCTGTACGGAGCTCTCACTCCCTGTTGCACATTGTCCCAGTCTGCCCTGTACGGAGCTCTCACTCCCTGTTGCACATTGTCCCAGTCTGCCCTGTACGGAGCTCTCACTCCCTGTTGCACATTGTCCCAGTCTGCCCTGTACGGAGCTCTCACTCCCTGTTGCACTATGTCCCAGTCTGCCCTGTATGGAGCTCTCACTCCCTGTAGCACATTGTTCCAGTCTGCCCTGTACGGAGCTCTCACTCCCTGTTGCACATTGTTCCAGTCTGCCCTGTACGGAGCTCTCACTCCCTGTTGCACTATGTCCCAGTCTGCCCTATACGGAGCTCTCACTCCCTGTTGCACATTGTTCCAGTCTGCCCTGTACGGAGCTCTCACTCCCTGTTGCACATTGTCCCAGTCTGCCCTGTACGGAGCTCTCACTCCCTGTTGCACATTGTCCCAGTCTGCCCTGTACGGAGCTCTCACTCCCTGTTGCACTATGTCCCAGTCTGCCCTGTATGGAGCTCTCACTCCCTGTAGCACATTGTCCCAGTCTGCCCTGTACGGAGCTCTCACTCCCTGTAGCACATTGTCCCAGTCTGCCCTGTACGGAGCTCTCAATCCCTGTTGCACATTGTCCCAGTCTGCCCTGTATGGAGCTCTCACTCCCTGTAGCACATTGTCCCAGTCTGCCCTGTACGGAGCTCTCACTCCCTGTTGCACATTGTCCCAGTCTGCCCTGTACGGAGCTCTCACTCCCTGTTGCACATTGTCCCAGTCTGCCCTGTACGGAGCTCTCACTCCCTGTAGCACATTGTCCCAGTCTGCCCTGTACGGAGCTCTCACTCCCTGTAGCACATTGTCCCAGTCTGCCCTGTACGGAGCTCTCAATCCCTGTTGCACATTGTCCCAGTCTGCCCTGTACGGAGCTCTCACTCCCTGTTGCACATTGTCCCAGTCTGCCCTGTACGGAGCTCTCACTCCCTGTTGCACATTGTCCCAGTCTGCCCTGTACGGAGCTCTCACTCCCTGTTGCACATTGTCCCAGTCTGCCCTGTACGGAGCTCTCACTCCCTGTTGCACTATGTCCCAGTCTGCCCTGTATGGAGCTCTCACTCCCTGTAGCACATTGTTCCAGTCTGCCCTGTACGGAGCTCTCACTCCCTGTTGCACATTGTTCCAGTCTGCCCTGTACGGAGCTCTCACTCCCTGTTGCACTATGTCCCAGTCTGCCCTGTACGGAGCTCTCACTCCCTGTTGCACTATGTCCCAGTCTGCCCTATACGGAGCTCTCACTCCCTGTTGCACATTGTTCCAGTCTGCCCTGTACGGAGCTCTCACTCCCTGTTGCACATTGTCCCAGTCTGCCCTGTACGGAGCTCTCACTCCCTGTTGCACATTGTCCCAGTCTGCCCTGTACGGAGCTCTCACTCCCTGTAGCACATTGTCCCAGTCTGCCCTGTACGGAGCTCTCACTCCCTGTAGCACATTGTCCCAGTCTGCCCTGTACGGAGCTCTCAATCCCTGTTGCACATTGTCCCAGTCTGCCCTGTACGGAGCTCTCACTCCCTGTTGCACATTGTCCCAGTCTGCCCTGTACGGAGCTCTCACTCCCTGTTGCACATTGTCCCAGTCTGCCCTGTACGGAGCTCTCACTCCCTGTTGCACATTGTCCCAGTCTGCCCTGTACGGAGCTCACACTCCCTGTTGCACTATGTCCCAGTCTGCCCTGTATGGAGCTCTCACTCCCTGTAGCACATTGTTCCAGTCTGCCCTGTACGGAGCTCTCACTCCCTGTTGCACATTGTTCCAGTCTGCCCTGTACGGAGCTCTCACTCCCTGTTGCACTATGTCCCAGTCTGCCCTGTATGGAGCTCTCACTCCCTGTAGCACATTGTTCCAGTCTGCCCTGTACGGAGCTCTCACTCCCTGTTGCACATTGTTCCAGTCTGCCCTGTACGGAGCTCTCACTCCCTGTTGCACTATGTCCCAGTCTGCCCTGTACGGAGCTCTCACTCCCTGTAGCACATTGTCCCAGTCTGCCCTGTATGGAGCTCTCACTCCCTGTTGCACATTGTCCCAGTCTGCCCTGTACGGAGCTCTCACTCCCTGTAGCACATTGTCCCAGTCTGCCCTGTATGGAGCTCTCACTCCCTGTAGCACATTGTCCCAGTCTGCCCTGTACGGAGCTCTCACTCCCTGTTGCACATTGTCCCAGTCTGCCCTATACGGAGCTCTCACTCCCTGTTGCACATTGTTCCAGTCTGCCCTGTACGGAGCTCTCACTCCCTGTTGCACATTGTCCCAGTCTGCCCTGTACGGAGCTCTCACTCCCTGTTGCACATTGTCCCAGTCTGCCCTGTACGGAGCTCTCACTCCCTGTTGCACTATGTCCCAGTCTGCCCTGTATGGAGCTCTCACTCCCTGTAGCACATTGTCCCAGTCTGCCCTGTACGGAGCTCTCACTCCCTGTAGCACATTGTCCCAGTCTGCCCTGTACGGAGCTCTCAATCCCTGTTGCACATTGTCCCAGTCTGCCCTGTATGGAGCTCTCACTCCCTGTAGCACATTGTCCCAGTCTGCCCTGTACGGAGCTCTCACTCCCTGTAGCACATTGTCCCAGTCTGCCCTGTACGGAGCTCTCACTCCCTGTAGCACATTGTCCCAGTCTGCCCTGTACGGAGCTCTCACTCCCTGTTGCACATTGTCCCAGTCTGCCCTGTCCGGAGATTGCACGCTCCCAGTATCCAAACATGCTTGGCTTGAGATATGCGGTCACCTGTTGAGTTTCTGTAGCTAGCTACCTAGTTTAAATATCAACACTACTGCCACAGCAGCATATTTTGGGGTGGCAGGTAGCCTAGTGGTTAGAGTTTTGGGCCAGTAACCGAAAGGTTGTTGGATTGAATCCCTGAGCTGACAAGGTAAAAATCTGTCATTCTGCCCCTGAACAAGGCAGTTAAACCACCGTTCCTAGGCCGTCATTGAAAATAAGAATATATTTTTTTAACTGACTTGCCTAGTTAAATAAAGTTTAAATAAAAAAAAATGTAAAAAGTATTTTATTAACACTTGATTTAGCTTCATCGTCAATATTCAGTCTGGTCGGCTGATACACAGCAGAGAGAGACAGAAAGACATAGAGGTCAATTACAATCAGTAAAAGAAATGAAGCTAGCTAACAAACAGATTTACATCAATCACTAACATCAGTGATCAGCTGATAGCCCGCCCTATTTTCCCGATGTCAATCATCTCTGTCTTTAGGATTCACTTTAACTAGCTTGCTTAGAATTTGTAAAGATGATGAGTGAGTGTGTTGTTGTAGGAATAAATTGGCCTATGCTCCAAAACTGTTAAAATGTTCCCCTACAGAGAAATTGTGTACGTTTTGAGCACCTGCCCCCTGAAAGGTCTGTGCACGGCCCTGGGTGTGTGTGTGTGTGTGTGTTCGCTATAACAGCATCAGTCTGAGAGACACACTAACAGACCAGGAAGGAGTTTTATCACTGTTCCTGTCCAGTAGCGTGGCTGAATTAGCTAAATAGTTCTTGAGTTCTGACACACAGAATCAATTGTGACTGGGCGACGGGAAGATGTGTGTCAAAACACATTCACGCCAAGACAATTGTGGCTGCGATCCCAAGTTGCACCATATTCCCTATATAGGTCACTACTTTTGTCCAGGGCACATACAGTTGACGTCGGAAATTTACATGCGCTTAAGTTGATGTCATTAAAACTCATTTTTCAACCACTCCACAAATTTCTTGTTAACAAACTATAGTTTTGGCAAGTCGATTAGGACATCTACTTTGTGCATGACACAAGTCATTTTTCCAACAATTGTTTACAGACAGATTATTTTACTTATAATTCACTGTATCACAATTCCAGTGGGTCAGAAGTTGACACTAAGTTGACTATGCCTTTAAACGGCTTGGAAAATTCCAGAAAATTATGTCATGGCTTTTAGAAGCTTCTGATAGGCAACTTGACATCATTTGAGTCAATTGGAGGTGTACCTGTGGATGTATTTCAAGGCCTACCTTCAAACTCAGTGCCTCAGTGCTTGACATCATGGGAAAATCAAAAGAAATCAGCCAAGACCTCCTAAAACAATTGTAGACCTCCACAAGTCTGGTTCATCCTTGGGAGCAATTTCCAAACGCCTGAAGGTACCACGTTCATCTGTACAAACAATAGTATGCAAGTATAAACACCATGGGACCACGCAGCCATCATACCACTCAGGAAGGAGACGCGTTCTGTCTCCTAGAGATGAATGAACTTTGGTGCGAAAAGTGCAAATCAATCCCAGAACAACAGCAAAGGACCTTGTGAAGATGCTGGAGGAAACAGGTACACAAGTATCTATATCCACAGTAAAATGAGTCCTACAGTATATCGACATAACCTGAAAGGCCGCTCAGCAAAGAATAAGCCACTGCTCCAAAACCGCCATAATAAAAGCCAGACTACGTTTTGCAACTGCACATGAAGACAAAGATCGTACTATTTGGAGAAATGTCCTCTGGTCTGATGAAACAAAAATAGAATTGTTTTGCCATAATGACCAGTGTTATGTTTGGAGGACAAAGGGGGAGGCTTGCAAGCCGAAGAACACCATTCCAACTGTCAAGCATGAGGGTGGCAGCATCATGTTGTGGGGGTGCTTTCCTGCAGGAGGGACTGGTGCACTTCACAAAATAGATGGCATCATGAGGATGGAAAATTATGTGGATATATTGAAGCAACATCTCAAGACATCAGTCAGGAAGTTAAAGCTTGGTCACAAAGCCCTGACCTCAATCCTATAGAAAATGTGTGGGCAGGACTGAAAAAGCATGTGCGAGCAAGGAGGCCTACAAACCTGACTCAGTTACACCAGCTCTGTCAGGAGGAATGTGACAAAATTCACCCAACTTATTGTGGGAAGCTTGTGGAAGGCTACCCAAAACGTTTGACCCAAGTTAAACCATTTAAAGACAATGCTACCAAATACTAATTGAGTGTATGTAAACTTCTGACCCACTGGGAATGTGATGAAAGAAATAAAAGCTGAAATAAATCATTCTCTCTACTATTATTCTGACATGTCACATTCTTAAAATAAAGTGGTGATCCTAACTGACGTAAAACAAGGAATATTTACTAGGAATAAATGTCAGGAATTGTGAGAAACTGAGTTTAAATGTATTTGGCTAAGGTGCTTGTAAA
>NC_088215.1:15828827-15858827 GCF_036934945.1 Oncorhynchus masou masou
CCACCCTGCCCGCCCACCCCGTCCGCCCTCCCCGTCCACCTCCCCGGCCCGCCCTCCCTGTCCACCTCATCCGCCCTCCCCGTCCACCTCCCCGTCCACCCCGCTCTACCAACCTCCCCGTCCACTCCCGTCCACCTTCCCCGTCCGCCCTCCCTGTCCACCCCGTCCACCACCCTCCCCGTCCACCCCATCCACCCTCTCCGTCCACCCTCCCCGTCCGCCCTCCCCGTCCACCCCGTCCGCCCTCCCCGTCCACCCCGTCCACCACCCTCCCCATCCACCCTGTCCACACTCCCCGTCCATCCCGTCCGCCCTCCCTGTCCGCCCTCCCCGTCCAAAACTGAAAACTACTTGAAGATAACAGCGCTCACTGTTGCCCCTAGTGGCAGGTTTCCACATCATCTCCCGACGTCCTAAGACATGGATGGACGTTGAATACTGACTTGTATCACGAGGGACCTGGTTGGTCCATGTAAGTCAAATCAAATGCTATTGGTCACATACACATATTTAACAGATGTTATTGCGGGTGTAGAGAAATGCTTGTGTTCCTCGCTCCAACAGTGCAGTAATATCTAACTATTCACAACCATACACACAAATCTAAAAGTCAAATAATAGAATTAAGAAATATATAAAGAAATATATAAATATTTAATTGATTATATATATTTCATCTTATTGATTATGATCTAAAAGGCCAAACTGATCCTAAAGCAGCAGTCCTTTTCCGAGAGCTTCACACGCTGACAGCAGATGAGGAGTGCTGATCTCGGATCAAGTCCCCCCTGTCCCTGATGAGTCAGAGATGAGACATATATCCCATAATAGGTTGCCTGTCTGGTTCCACAGACAGACAGGCCGACAGTACAGGGTCAAAAGCAGTGCGATCTCACACACAGTCAGCATCCACACACACACACACAAGCACACAAGCACACAAACACACACAATCTTCGCACACACAGTCAGCGTCCGTTTACTCACTGTTCTCCAGCAGGAGTCCTTAATGTGAAGCACAGCAGTAGAACAACCCACACTGAGAACCCCCACACAGCCCGCCTCACTGTGAGGCTAACACGGGGGCAGTCACAGTGTGTGTGTGGGTGGATCTGGGGGTGTGTGTTTGTGTGTTTGATACTTTGTATGCCTCGTAGGTCCTATGAAACAAACCACTGTGTCTCGGCAGTTTCTACTTTGCCTTCTCCACACATGGATGATAATGTCCTTCTGTTTAAGGCCATATACCAGCCATTATAGGCCATTAGTGTTATAAAAACACACAATGTCACTCTCCAGTCACACACACTCCCTGTCTCCAACCAGCACAGTTACCCAACACATCGGCTTCTGACGATTCCCAGACGATGTCACGATCCTACTACTGTTTCAGACGGGTTGTATTTGTAACACACACACACACACACACACACACACACACACACACACACACACACACACACACACACACACACACACAATATTCCCCATCCCCCATCACCACCACTGTTCCAGGTGGCCAGGTTTCTTACAATACATTAACCTCTTGAAACTCCCCATCCCGGATCCGGGATTGTGACTAAGCCTCAGGCTCATTAGCATAACGCAACGTTAACGATTTCTGAAAATCGCAAATAAAATTAAAATAATGCGTTTGCTCTCAAGCTTAGCCTTTTCTTAACAACACTGTCATCTCAGATTTTCAAAATATGCTTTTGAACCATAGAAATTGACTAATTTGTGTAAGAGTATGCAAAGCTAGCATAGCATTTTGTGTAGCATGTAGCACGCAACATTTTCACAAAAGCCAGATAACCAAATAAATAAAATCATTTACCTTTGAAGAGCTTCTGATGTTTTCAATGAGGAGACTCCCAGCCACATACCAAATGCGCAGTGTTTCCTGAAAGCGTCTGTGTGTAGGAGAAATCGTTCCGTTTTCTACATTGCGCCTGGCTACCGAAACGAACCGAAAATGCAGTCACCTACAACGTGAAACTTTTTCCGGATTAACTACATAATATCGACCGAAACATGGCAAACGTTGTTTGGAATCAATCCTCAAGGTGTTTTTTCACATATCTCTTCATTGACATGCAGTTCATGGAAGCTTGCTTCTCTCTCTGTGCCCCATGGAAAAATACTGGCAGGTGACTTTTGCGCACCAATTTCGGCGCAGGACACCGGGCGGACACGTGGTAAATGTGGTCTCTTATGGTCAATCTTCCAACGATCTGCTTACAAATACTGCCTACAATGCTGCAGACACCTTGGGGAAACGACAGAAAGGGCAGACTCATTCCTCTTGCGTTCACAGCCATATAAGGAGATCATGAAAGACAGAGCCTCAAAAATCCTTGTCATTTCCTGGATGCCAAGTCATCTTGGTTTTGCCTGAAGCTCACGTTAAAGGGCACGCACAGAGAAGATATTTGTATTTCTGGACACGTCAGAGTGTTTTCTTTCGAACAGTAGCAATTATATGCATAGTCGAGCATCTTTTTGTGACAAAATATCTTGTTTAAAACGGGAACGTTTTTCTTCCAAAAATGAAATAGCGCCACCATAAGTGTAAGAGGTTAATATCACATCATCCAGAACAGTAAAGCCATCTAATGTGATGCCAATAATCCCATAGGTAAGAGGTTTAGAGTAGCTACAGCCTCAGATGAGGGAGGGGTTGGACCTGGCGCTGGTAAATGAGTTAATCTAGATGACTAGATGAACAGGCCCCCTCCCCCAACATGTTTGTATTCCCCGTCAGGCCAGCGTCAGTAGGGCTAAATGTTTTTTTTTAATGAATAAATGCAATGTAAAATGTAAATAAGGGTTTCCTATTGGACAGATTTAGGTGCAGACGTCGCTGAGAGTTTTCCTGCCCGGTAGTGTATTAAAAAGGCTTCTAAAGTTTGTCATTTCCACTTTAAAATGTCAGTCTTGATTTGCCCTACTGAAAAATGTATGAACCCCTACAAAATTGTCCATTTAATTTTAATCCAAATAACAATTCACATTTCCTGTTGCTGCAGGATTATTTTCTGTAGCAAACTGTAGCAAACTATCTCAAATGAAGATCCTACATCTCTAGTGCCTCCCCATTTCAAAACGTTTCTCCCAACTGAACACAACCCAGGCGGAGCAAGACTAGGGGTTTGTGTTGCCATTTCAGTGCAGAGATCACCCCTTTGGAGAGAGGGGGTAGAGAGGGAAGGAGGGGATGAGACCCTGGCCATATGGACGACTGATTAGGCTGATCACCACTCACATTACCCTTTTAAATAGATATTTTGGCATCACATTACGTTCCAATCCCCATACCAGCTACTGTAAACAGGCTACTGTAAACAGGCTACGGTAGATTAATGTTCTAATCCCCATACCAGCAACTGTAAACAGGCTACTGTAGATTAATGTTCTAATCCCCATACCAGCTACTGTAAACAGGCTACTGTAGATTAATGTTCTAATCCCCATACCAGTTTCTGTAAACAGGCTACTGTAAACAGGCTACTGTAGATTAATGTTCTAATCCCCATACCAGTTTCTGTAAACAGATTACTGTATATGAATGTTCTAATCCCCATACCAGCTACTGTAAACAGACTACTGTATATGAATGTTCTAATCCCCATACCAGCTACTGTAAACAGACTACTGTATATGAATGTTCTAATCCCCATACCAGCTACTGTAAACAGACTACTGTATATGAATGTTCTAATCCCCATACCAGCTACTGTAAACAGACTACTGTATATGAATGTTCTAATCCCCATACCAGCTACTGTAAACAGACTACCGTATATGAATGTTCTAATCCCCATACCAGCTACTGTAAACAGACTACTGTATATGAATGTTCTAATCCCCATACCAGCTACTGTAAACAGACTACTGTATATGAATGTTCTAATCCCCATACCAGCTACTGTAAACAGACTACTGTATATGAATGTTCTAATCCCCATACTAGCTACTGTATATGAATGTTGGTTTCTATGACCATTTTGTATACTGTAAGAAATCAAACACACATCATTTTTATGTTACAATGGGCCAGAAAATATAAATAACCACTCCACAAATGTCTTGTTAACAAACTATAGTTTTGGCAAGTCGGTTAGGACATCTACTTTGTGCATGACATTTTTTTCCAACAATTGTTTGCAGACAGATTATTTCACTTATTATTCACGGTATCCCAATTCTAGTGGGTCAGAAGTCTACATACACTAAGTTGACTATGCCTTTAAACAGCTTGGAAAATTCCAGAAAATTATGTCATGGCTTTTAGAAGCCTCTGATAGGCTATTTGACATTATTTAAGTCAATTGGAGGTGTACCTGTGGATGTATTTCAAGGCCTACCTTCAAACTCAGTGCCTCTTTGCTTGACATCATGGGAAAATCAAAAGAAATCAGCCAAGACCTCCTAAAACAATTGTAGACCTCTACATGTCAGGCTCATCCTTGGGAGCAATTTCCAAATGCCTGAAAGTACCACGTTCATCTGCACAAACAATAGTACGCAAGTATAAACACCATGGGACCATGCAGCCGTCATACCGCTCAGGAAGGAGACACGTTCTGTCTCCTGGAGATGAATGAACTTTGGTGCGGAAAGTGCAAATCAATCCTAGAACAACAGCAAAGGACCTTGTGAAGATGCTGGAGGAAACAGGTACAAAAGTATCCGCTCAGCAAGGAAGAAGCCACTGCTCCAAAACTGCCATAAAAAAGCCAGACTACGGTTTGCAACTGCACATGGGGACAAAGATCGTACTTTTTGGAGAAATGTCCTCTGGTCTGATGAAACAAAAATAGAACTGTTTGGCCATAATGACCATTGTTATGTTTGGAGGAAAAAGAGGGAGGCTTGCAAGCCGAAGAACACCATCCCAATCGTGATACACGGGGGTGGCAGCATCATGTTGTGGGGGTGCTTTCCTGCAGGAGGGACTGGTGATCTTCCCAAAATAGATGGCATCATGAGGACGGACAATTATGTGGATATATTGAAGCAACATCTCAAGACATCAGTCAGGAAGTTAAAGCTTGGTCACAAATGGGTCTTCCAAATGGACAATGACCCCAAACATACTTCCAAAGTTGTGGCAAAATGGCTTAAGGACAACAAAGTCAAGGTATTGGAGTTACCATCACAAAGCCCTGACCTCAAACCTATAGAAAATTTGTGGGCAGGACTGAAAAACATGTGCGAGCAAGGAGGCCTACAAACCTGACTCAGTTACCCCAGTCAGAAGGAACGGGCCAAAATTCACCCAACTTTTTGTGGGAAGCTTGTGGAAGGCTACCCGAAACGTTTGACCCAAGTTAAACTATTTAAAGGCAATGCTACCAAATACTAATTGAATGTACGTAAACTTCTGACCCACTGGGAATGTGATGAAAGAAATAAAAGCTCAAATAAATCATTCTCTCTACTATTATTCTGACATTTCACATTCTTAAAATAAAATAGTGATCCTAACTGACCTATGACAGGGAATTGATTAAATGTTAGGAATTGTGGAAAACTGAGTTTAAATGTATTTGGCTAAGGTGTACGTTAACTTCTGACTTCAAATGTATATATATATGTATGCCACTTCTACTCCATGGCAGTCCTATACACTGGCCACAACTGTGTCCCAAATGGCACCCTTTTATGTATATAGTGCACTATTTTTGACCTGGTACCATAGGGCTCTGGTCAAAAGAAGTGCTCCATAAAGGGAATAGAGTGCCATTTGGGATGTATCATACTCTCTGGGGAAATCTCACCCATATCAAACACCCTAGGTTACCTCTACTCTCCGGGGAAATCTCACCAATGCAGCCGCATTAGGCCCTGTAATACACACTAATAAGTCACACAGACATACACACTGCATAATGACATTGTGTGCGACTCAAAATCATTCCCTCGCTATCTCCTCTCTTCTCACTGCAGTAATCCCTTGTATTCTCGTATCCTAATAAGACTCTGGCCTTCATGAAGGGAGGAAGGGAGGAATAAAAGGAAGAGAGGAAGACGAAGACGGGAGGATGACACATTAGCACCGAGCAGAGATACGGGCGGCTGGGCCTGTCAGAACGAGCCTCATGTCCTTCCAGCCCACGGAGCAAGAGGCCAGTAATTGCAGACTGTCTCTTTGCTCCGCTCCCTCGCTTTTCCTTTTCTCCTTCTCTTCTTCTCTCGTCACCGGAGCTGAATGTGTGTGTGCTACTCCAGTGGTGTTGTCTCTATCAGTGATTAAGAGAGTGAGAGCAGTGTAACACAAGAGGCAGAAGAAAACTGGAGTGAGAAAGGGAGAGAGAAAGATACATATTTTTTTCAATCCCTTCTTAAATCCGACTACTCAAATCCCAGGCGTAATCCGCCCATAAATCCCTTGGGTTTCCACGGCTATTTAGTTAGTAGTGTAGACACACACACACGCACACGCACGCACGCAAACACACACACACACACACACACACACACACACACACACACACACACACACACACACACACACACACACACACACACACACACATAGTCATGGGGCAAACACACCTTCCAGATGAAGTTGTCCCCTAGACACTTATTTGAAGCCAGTCTTGTGTTTTGCCCCACTAATAGTTCAGGTTAGGTCTTGGCCAGCTTGTTCCTGATCAGGGCCTGTATTCATAATTATTCTCAGAGAAGGAGTGCTGATCTAGGATCAGTTTAGCCTTTTAGATCATAATTGGTATTGGTATTTTATTATGATCCCCATTAGCTGTTGTGGAAGCAGCAGCTACTCTTACTGATTGCAGGAAACTGATGCTAGATCAGCCTTCCTACTCTGAGACTTTTTGAATACAGGCCCTGCCTGAGGGCAGCTTCCATCCCTTATAGGTTCATTGTTGAAAGTAGTCTATGGGCTTGACCCAATGTAATATACTGGCATAGTACATGTATTATCTCCCAGGTAGGGCAAGAGTCAGGGTAGGTTTTTATTAACGTTGCACCAGGGATAGCTAAAGGGGCATCTACTAATTATTATTATTATTATTATTATTTTTCCACTCTACTAAAGGGTGGAATCTCTCACATCTCTCTGCATTGTTGAGAAGGGCCCGTAAGCATTTCACTGTTGGTCTACACCTGTTGTTTATGATTAATATTATTTAATTTAATTTAACGGGATAACATGAAAAGCTTCGAGGTAGGACACTGGTGCTCATGTCCTTCTCTCCTCTCTTCCTGCTTCTTCTCTCCTTTCCTTCTCTCCTCTCTTCCTGCTTCTTCTCTCCTTTCCTTCTCTCCTCTCTTCCTGCTTCTTCTCTCCTTTCCTTCTCTCCTCTCTTCCTGCTTCTTCTCTCATTTCCTTCTCTCCTCTCTTCCTGCTTCTTCTCTCCTTTCCTTCTCTCCTCTCTTCCTGCTTCTTCTCTCCTTTCCTTCTCTCCTCTCTTCCTGCTTCTTCTCTCCTTTCCTTCTCTCCTCTCTTCCTGCTTCTTCTCTCCTTTCCTTCTCTCCTCTCTTCCTGCTTCTTCTCTCATTTCCTTCTCTCCTCTCTTCCTGCTTCTTCTCTCCTTTCCTTCTCTCCTCTCTTCCTGCTTCTTCTCTCATTTCCTTCTCTCCTCTCTTCCTGCTTCTTCTCTCCTTTCCTTCTCTCCTTTCCTTCTCTCCTCTCTTCCTGCTTCTTCTCTCCTTTCCTTCTCTCCTCTCTTCCTGCTTCTTCTCTCATTTCCTTCTCTCCTCTTTTCCTGCTTCTTCTCTCCTTTCCTTCTCTCCTCTCTTCCTGCTTCTTCTCTCCTTTCCTTCTCTCCTCTCTTCCTGCTTCTTCTCTCATTTCCTTCTCTCCTCTTTTCCTGCTTCTTCTCTCCTTTCCTTCTCTCCTCTCTTCCCACTTCTTCTTCTCCTCTCCTGACCTTTTTTCCTCTTTTCCTGCATCTCGTCCTCCTCAGTCTCATGTAGGAATCTCATTCTGCTCCTAAGTGTTGGGCCTCCTCCTCCAACCATCCAGTCTGTTTCTCCTGCTCCTCTCCACTCCTCTTCTTATCCTCCTGTTTCTTCTCCTCCACCAGTCTCAAATAGGATCTCATTCTGCTCTTCTACTACCCCTCCTGTCCAGTAGTTCACTTCCCTTCTCCTGCTTCCTCTTCTTCTCCTATGTCTCAAGTAGGATCTCAGATATTATTCTATGGTGGCTGAGCAGTTGGATGGTCCTCCAGTCTCCCAAATCAAACTTAATGAGTCTGCAGAGATTGGAGCTGCTCTCTCGTCGTGCAGAAATTCCATCCCTAATTGAGCCGCATGATAATTCTACGTTTTCTTTCAGATTTTATACTGCTGGTTGGTGAACCATCGTTGTGTATCCGGTGTGTGTGTGAGTGCAGTGGTAGTGATGGTAGTGGTGGTAGTGGTAGTAGTGGAAGCGAAGGCAGTGGTACTGATGGCTGTGTGGTGATAGTGATGGTAGGTTTATTTGATTTACCTTTATGTAACTAGGCAAGTCAGTTAAGAACAAATTCTTATTTTCAATGACAGCCTAGGAACGGTGGGTTAACAGCCTTGTTCAGGGGTAGAACGACAGATTTTTACCTTGTCAGCTCGGGGATTCGATCTTGCAACCTTTCGGTTAATAGTCCAACCCTCTAACCACTAGGCTACCTGCCACCCCGATGGTAGTGATGGTAGTTGTAGTGATGGTAGAGGTAGTGATGGTAGAGGTAGTGATGGTAGTGGTTGGTGTTGATTGTAGTTGTAGTTATGGTGGTGATGGTAGGGGTAGTGATGGTAGTGGTGTTGGTGGTAGTTGTAGTTATGGTGGTGATGGTAGGGGTAGTGATGGTAGTGGTGTTGATGGTAGTTGCAGTTGTGGTGGTGATGGTAGGGGTAGTGATGGTAGTGGTGTCGGTGGTATTTGTAGTTGTAGTGGTGATGCTAGGGGTAGTGTTGGTAGTGCTGGTAGGGGTGTTGGTGGTAGTTGTAGTTATGGTGGTGATGGTAGGGGTAGTGATGCTAGTTGTGTTGATGGTAGTTGTAGTTATGGTGGTGATGGTAGGGGTAGTGATGGTGGTTGTAGTTATGGTGGTGATGGTAGTGGTGTTGATTGTAAGGGGAGTGATGGTAGTTGTAGTTATGGTGGTGATGGTAGTGGTGGTGATGGTAGGGGTAGTTATGGTGGTGATGGTAGTTGTCGTTATGGTGGTGATGGTAGTTGTAGTTATGGTGTTGATGGTAGTTGTAGTTTTGGTGGTGATGGTAGTTGTAGTTGGCGGTATTTGTATTTATGGTGGTGATGGTAGTTGTAGTTATGGTGGTGATGGTAGTTGATGGTAGTTGTAGTTATGTTGGTGATGGTAGTGGTGTTGATGGTAGTTGTAGTTATGGTGGTGATGGTAGTGGTGTTGATGGTAGTTGTAGTTATGGTGGTGATGGTAGTGGTGTTGATGGTAGTGGTGTTGATGGTAGTTGTAGTTATGGTGGTGATGGTAGTGGAGTTGATGGTAGTGGTGTTGATGGTAGTGGTAGCTATGATGGTGATGGTAGTGGTGATGATGGTAGTTGTAGTTATGGTGGTGATGGTAGGAGTAGTGATGGTTGTGGTGTAGATGGTAGTTGTAGTTATGGTGGTGATGGTAGGGGTTGTGAGGGTAATAGTGTTGATGGTAGTTATGGTGGTGATGGTAGTTGTAGTTGATGATAGTTTTAGTTATGGTGGTGATGGTAGTTGTAGTAGTTCTGGTGGTGATGGTTGTGGTGTTGATTATAGGGGTAGTTATGGTGGTGATGGTAGGGGTAGTGATGGTTTTGGTGTTGGTGTTGATGGTAGGGGTAGTTATGGTGGGGATGGTAGTTATAGTTATGGTGGTCATGGTAGTTATGTGATGGTTTTGGTGTTGATGGTAGGGGTAGTTATGGTGGTGATGGTAGTGGTGTTTATGGTAGTTGAAGTTATGGTGGTGATGGTAGGGGTAGTTATGGTGGTGATGGTAGTGGTAGTTATGGTAGGGGTAGTTATGGTGGTGATGGTAGTGATGTTGATGGTAGTTGTAGTTATGGTGGTGATAGTAGGAGTAGTGATGGTAGTTTTGTTGATGGTAGGGGTGTTATGGTGGTGATGGGTGGTGATGGTAGGAGTAGTGATGGTGGTGATGGTAGTGGTGTTGATGGTAGGGGTAGATATGGTGTTGATGGTAGGAGTAGTGATGGTAGTGGTGTTGATGGTATGGGTGGTGATGGTAGGGGTAGTTAGGGTGTTGATGGTAGGGGTAGTTATGGTGGTGATGCTAGCTGTGTTGATGGTAGTTGAAGTTATGGTGGTGATGGTAGGGGTAGTTATGGTGGTGATGGTAGGGGTAGTTATGGTGGTGATGGTAAGGGTAGTTATGGTGGTGATGGTAGGGGTAGTTATGGTGGTGATGGTGGTAGTGTTGATGGTAGGGGTAGATATGGTGGTGATGTTAGGAGAAGTGATGGTAGTGGTGTTGATGGTAGTAGTAGTTATGGTGTTGATGGTAGTGGTGGTGATGATAGGGATAGTTATGGTGGTGATGGTTGTGGTGTTGATGGTGGGGGTAGTTATGGTGGTGATGGTAGTGGTGTTGATGGTAGGGGTAGTTATGGTAGCGGTGGTGATGGTAGGGGTAGTTATGGTGGTGATGGTAGGGGTAGTCATGGTGGTGATGGTAGGGGTAGTTATGGTGGTGATGGTACTGGTGTTGATGGTAGTTGCAGTTATAGTGGTGATGGAAGGGGGATTTATGGTTGTGGTGTTGGTGGTATTTGTAGTTGTAGTGGTGATGGTAGGGGTAGTGATGGTAGTTGTGTTGATGGTAGTTGTAGTTATGGTGGTGCTGGTAGTGGTGTTGATGGTAGTTGTAGTTATGGTGGTGATGGTAGTGGTGTTGATGGTAGGGGGAGTAATGGTAGTTGTAGTTATGGTGGTGATGGTAGTGGTGTTGATGGTAGGGGTAGTTATGGTCATGATGGTAGTTGTAGTTATGGTGGTGATGGTAGTTGTAGTTATGGTGTTGATGGTAGTTGTAGTTGATGGTAGTTGTAGTTATGTTGGTGATGGTAGTGGTGTTGATGGTAGTTGTAGTTATGGTGGTGATGGTAGTGGTGTTGATGTTAGTTGTAGTTATGGTGGTGATGGTAGTGGAGTTGATGGTAGTGGTGTTGATGGTAGGGGTAGCTATGATGGTGATGGTAGTGGTGATGATGGTAGTTGTAGTTATGGTGGTGATGGTGGTGGTGTTGATGGTAGTTGTAGTTATTGTTATTTTAATGTTCTCCCCTCCTGTAGTCTTTTTGCCACTCTTCCTTTCCGTTTTGTTCCGTTTCAATGGACATTGTGCCCCAGAGGAGCGGAAATTAGAATGTGTGAAAAATGGAGGGATGTGCACGGAGGGAGGGAGGGAGGGAGGGAGGGAGGGAGGGAGGGAGAAGATCATTAGGATTGGTGATTGCGCAGCGCAATGAGAGTAAGTGAAATTGGGACAGGAGGAAAGAGAGAAAAGAGAGCAATGGTAACGGAAGAGAGAGATAAAGAGACAGAGAGATAGAGATGTAGAGAGATGCGATGTTAAAGAGATGGATAAAGAGACAGAGAGATAGAGATGGAGAGAGATGCGATGTTAAAGAGATGGATAAAGAGACAGAGAGATAGAGATGGAGAGAGAGAGAGAGAGAGAGAGAGAGAGAGAGAGAGAGAGAGAGAGAGACAGAGAGATAGAGATGGAGATGGAGAGAGAGTGAGTGAGAGAGTGAGTAAGACAGATGGCCATGTCATCTCTCTCACTCTCACTCTCTGTCTCTCTCTCTCTCTCTCTCTCTCTGTCTCTCTCTCTCTGTGTGAGTGAAGTGGTGGTATTAGGAGGGGGGTTTAGAGTTTGAGAAACAGGGCCCATATGGGCTGCTTTAGCCAGACCCTGGAGACTTGTCTTTCCATAGAGGAGAGAGTCATTAGGAAATGTATTGACTCCATATTGGTCTCCACAATCTGTGGAACTATGTGTGGAAGAGGGAGAGAGAGAGAAAACAAAGAACAATATTGTTATTTTTTCCCACCCTGGAATGGTCCAATATGCCTTTTAGGGGGTTGAGAGAGGGGGGGGTAAAATGGGTACCCCTCAGTGTTTTCCCTTTGTCCTCTGTTTTCCCCCATACACCCCTTCTCCTCACTCCCCACCCCCCTGCTCCCCCTTATAACTGTCGAGAGGTATTTGACCAAGCTCTTATGACTTTGTGTAACTTCTTATACTGATGAATAGATCTATGTTCTAATATTGGCTGGACTTTTGTACAAAGTTGTGTTAGAGAATACTTTTATCAAAGTGTCTTTGGACGTGTTACAGAATACTAAATCAAGTCTACGTCCCCCACATAGAGTAAATACTTTCTGCTTTTATCAAAGTGTCTTTGGACGTGTTACAGAATACTAAATCAAGTCTACGTCCCCCACATAGAGTACATACTTTCTGCTTTTATCAAAGTATCTTTGGACGTGTTACAGAATACTAAATCAAGTCTACGTCCCCCACATAGAGTACATACTTTCTGCTTTTATCAAAGTGTCTTTGGACGTGTTACAGAATACTAAATCAAGTCTACGTCCCCCACATAGAGTACATACTTTCTGCTTTTATCAAAGTGTCTTTGGACGTGTTACAGAATACTAAATCAAGTCTACGTCCCCACATAGAGTACATACTTTCTGCTTTTATCAAAGTGTCTTTGGACGTGTTACAGAATACTAAATCAAGTCTACGTCCCCCACATAGAGTACATACTTTCTGCTTTTATCAAAGTATCTTTGGACGTGTTACAGAATACTAAATCAAGTCTACGTCCCTCACATAGAGTACATACTTTCTGCTTTTATCAAAGTATCTTTGGACGTGTTACAGAATACTAAATCAAGTCTACGTCCCCCACATAGAGTACATACTTTCTGCTTTTATCAAAGTGTCTTTGGACGTGTTACAGAATACTAAATCAAGTCTACGTCCCCCATAGAGTACATACTTTCTGCTTTTATCAAAGTGTCTTTGGACGTGTTACAGAATACTAAATCAAGTCTACGTCCCCACATAGAGTACATACTTTCTGCTTTTATCAAAGTGTCTTTGGACGTGTTACAGAATACTAAATCAAGTCTACGTCCCCACATAGAGTACATACTTTCTGCTTTTATCAAAGTATCTTTGGACGTGTTACAGAATACTAAATCAAGTCTACGTCCCTCACATAGAGTACATACTTTCTGCTTTTATCAAAGTATCTTTGGACGTGTTACAGAATACTAAATCAAGTCTACGTCCCCCACATAGAGTACATACTTTCTGCTTTTATCAAAGTGTCTTTGGACGTGTTACAGAATACTAAATCAAGTCTACGTCCCCCACATAGAGTACATACTTTCTGCTTTTATCAAAGTGTCTTTGGACGTGTTACAGAATACTAAATCAAGTCTACGTCCCCCACATAGAGTACATACTTTCTGCTTTTATCAAAGTGTCTTTGGACGTGCTGCCGTGGCATCTCACTCGTCCTTGTCAGAGGCTTGACTGAGGTTGCAATGTGAGGAGTATGCTGCTAACCACACACACACACACACACACACACACACACACACACACACACACACAGAGTATTCTGTATTTAACGTTACACTGCTAAAATGTATGTAAATCCGGGGCCTTATAGAATGTCAAAACGTCTTGTTATGTTTTATTTCGGTCTTCTGTGATGTATATAAAGTATAACATTGGGATGAAAACACAAAATGTAATACATTTACAAACTATATCATACATGGTACGGGTGTCTTTATCCCGGAACCATGTGTGTGAGGTGTCTACTTTTGTCTCAAAGTAGATTTGTTTAAGACTAACAGGAATCACTGTGATTTAGCTCACTGCAGTAATTACTCAGTATCCAACGCACGGCAGATTGAGATAAAACCAATGGAGGGTTCAAGTGCGTTTCAACAAGACAAAGATAGTCTTCCACTTATAATAATGTAATTTCTAGAACAGTGTCCGGAACCATAGAAATAGAAAACAGACCAGAGAGGCAATATGACTGGTACACTCAACACGTAATATTGACTTCAATGGGATTTTCCGTTCTAGTCATTATATTCTATGGTTGAAACGTTTACCTATGACAAGCTAGAGAGGGAAATATTATGTTTTTAATAAGCCACTAAGAGAGCCATTAGATTACTATAGGTTGCAGATATTTACAACACACACACACATACACGCACCACTTTCCTCTTTTCCAGAGAAACACTTTCTCCTGGAGAACTCTAATCAAGAGTTCATTTGAAGTCACATACTGGGGTGTTGATGGTAGTTGTAGTTCTGGTGTTGATGGTAGTAGTAGTTCTGGTGGTGATGGTAGTGGTGTTGATGGTAGTTGTAGTTGTAGTTGTGGTGGTGATGGTAGTGGTGTTGATGGTAGTAGTAGTTCTGGTGGTGATGGTAGTGGTGTTGATGGTAGTTGTAGTTGTGGTGGTGATGGTAGTGGTGTTGATGGTAGTTGTAGTTCTGGTGGTGATGGTAGTGGTGTTGATGGTAGTTGTAGTTGTGGTGGTGATGGTAATGGTGTTGATGGTAGTTGTAGTTGTGGTGGTGATGGTAGTGGTGTTGATGGTAGTTGTAGTTGTGGTGGTGATGGTAGTGGTGTTGATGGTAGTTGTAGTTCTGGTGGTGATGGTAATGGTGTTGATGGTAGTTGTAGTTGTGGTGGTGATGGTAGTGGTGTTGATGGTAGTTGTAGTTGTGGTGGTGATGGTAGTAGTAGTTCTGGTGTTGATGGTAGTTGTAGTTGTGGTGATGATGGTAGTGGTGTTGATGGTAGTAGTAGTTCTGGTGGTGATGGTAGTGGTGTTGATGGTAGTTGTAGTTGTGGTGGTGATGGTAGTGGTGTTGATGGTAGTTGTAGTTGTGGTGGTGATGGTGTATATCCTATAGAGCCCTCACACTCAACTCTGGACAACGAAGCCAGTTCCTTTTTGTTTCCATTGTTCACCTCTAAACAGGAACTGATTTCAACCTGGAACACCAGGTGGGTTCAATGAACTGTCGGGTAGAAGAGAAAACCAGCAGGCTCCGGACCTCGTAGCGTCAGAGCTGAGGACACCTGATAAAGGCTGTGTTGTCTACTCTACTGTAAAGTGTGTGTGATGTGTGGTGTTTTATGGATGAAGGGTAGCAGGATATGTTTGATGGAGCAGGTGGGGCGGGGTGTAGTGTATGAGGTGTGTCCCAAATGGCCCCCTATTCTCTATTGGGCCCTGCTCAAAAGTAGTGCATTTTAAAGGGAAAATGATAGAATTTGGGATGCAGCTATCTGGCTGTTTTGTGTTATGGTATCTGGCTGTTTTGTGTTATGGCATCTGGCTGTTTTGTGTTATGGTATCTGGCTGTTTTGTGTTATAGCATCTGGCTGTTTTGTGTTATGGTATCTGGCTGTTTTGTGTTATGGTATCTGGCTGTTTTGTGTTATGGTATCTGGCTGTTTTGTGTTATGGCATCTGGCTGTTTTGTGTTATGGTATCTGGCTGTTTTGTGTTATGGTATCTGGCTGTTTTGTGTTATGGTATCTGGCTGTTTTGTGTTATGGTATCTGGCTGTTTTGTGTTATGGTATCTGGCTGTTTTGTGTTATGGTATCTGGCTGTTTTGTGTTATGGTATCTGGCTGTTTTGTGTTATGGTATCTGGCTGTTTTGTGTTATGGTATCTGGCTGTTTTGTGTTATGGTATCTGGCTGTTTTGTGTTATGGTATCTGGCTGTTTTGTGTTATGGTATCTGGCTGTTTTGTGTTATGGCATCTGGCTGTTTTGTGTTATGGTATCTGGCTGTTTTGTGTTATGGTATCTGGCTGTTTTCTGTTATGGTATCTGGCTGTTTTGTGTTATGGTATCTGGCTGTTTTGTGTTATGGTATCTGGCTGTTTTGTGTTATGGTATCTGGCTGTTTTGTGTTATGGTATCTGGCTGTTTTGTGTTATGGCATCTGGCTGTTTTGTGTTATGGCATCTGGCTGTTTTGTGTTATGGTATCTGGCTGTTTTGTGTTATGGTATCTGGCTGTTTTGTGTTATGGTATCTGGCTGTTTTGTGTTATGGTATCTGGCTGTTTTGTGTTATGGTATCTGGCTGTTTTGTGTTATGGCATCTGGCTGTTTTGTGTTATGGTATCTGGCTGTTTTGTGTTATGGTATCTGGCTGTTTTGTGTTATGGTATCTGGCTGTTTTGTGTTATGGTATCTGGCTGTTTTGTGTTATGGTATCTGGCTGTTTTGTGTTTATGGTATTTGGCTGTTTTGTGTTATGGCATCTGGCTGTTTTGTGTTTTGGTATCTGGCTGTTTTGTGTTTATGGTATTTGGCTGTTTTGTGTTATGGTATCTGGAAGTTTTGTGTTATAGGGAACATGAAAGGTGAAAGATGCTGGCATGGGGTAGAATGCTACCTTGGAGTGGGGGAGGTGTGTGTGTGTTCACGAGTTCGCTCTCTAGTGTGTGTATGTATTTGTCTTACCTAGTGTGTTTGTGTGTTTGTGTGTGTGTGTGTGTGTACATCTTTTGTCTTTCCTGGTGTGTGTGTCGAGTCACACCAAGCCCTCTGCCCTGACATCTCTCCCCTCCTCTCGTCGCCTTCTCTGAAGCCCCAGAGGATTGTGGGTACGATGTGCTGACAAATGGATGCCGCCGGGCTGCCTAGCTGCTCCCACTGCGGCCGGGGCGACACACTCCGAATACAAAGCCACGGATGGCCCTGAGGCCTCCACACACACACACACACACACACACACACACACACACACACACACACACACACACACACACACACACACACACACACACACACACACACACACACACACACACACACACACACACACTGTGTGCCTTCCCGGTCAGGCCTAGTACTCCAGTCGGATCATCCTTTCCAAACCTGGGATAATCTGAGCTCCTGTTTCTGGGCTTTAGCCATTTCTAGCCTGGCAATACGGTACAGAGATTATATGCCTGGTCGTACTCACAGCCTGGTCAGAAGAAACACTGGCTCTGCTTTCAACACATCTCTCTCTGTGTGATCACTGGCTTTCTGTTTATGTGCAAACCATAGTAGTGCAGACTTCAGTACACAGAATATGTTATGTTGATTGTCACTGTTATCCAGTTCAGAGAAGCCTATATGTAGGCCTGTGTCCTAACAAGGTAGCTGGATAGAATATCATGAGACTGAATCAGACAAATCAATATGTTCACTGTTTGTACAGGAATGCTACCTTGGTCCATGCTGAAAAGTCTACAGTTTTAATAGGTGGAAATGAGTATTTTCAAGATGGCAGAATAGATTGTGATTATGCTCTGTAGGACAAGGCTTTAACAGTTTTATACAGAGTTGAGTCAGTTCATGACTATGACTGTAGCCTACTGTGAGTTAGTTCACCACCACTTGGCCTTGGTCCGAGAAAACCTCAGTCTGACTGGTTTCCACTGCAGGAGTGGGTTGAGCCAGGCTGGGTAATCACTGAGACACACACACACACACACACACACACACACCCACACACACACCCACACACACACACACACACACACACACACACACACACACACACACACACACACACACACACACACACACACACACACACACACACCCACACGCACGCACGCACGCACGCACACACACACACACACACACACACACACACACACACACACACACACACACACACACACACACACACACACACACACACACACACACACACACACACACACACACACACACACACACACACACCAAATGGGCAGAACAGAATCAGAACTGCCTGTGTCTGTTTGTCTCCAGGGTCTGTGGTAGAACCATGGCCCTGTTCCATTGGCATCCTACTGGAACCAGAACTGGATCTGGACCCAGCACTAGAACAGGGGATAAAGCCCAGCTCAGCCCAGCTCAGCATTTAATCCAGATTATTCCTGATCTGTATCTGGTTATCAACCTACATCCCTCCATCTCCCTCCTCTCACTCTCCATTCCCCTTTCTCTCTCTCTCTCTCTCTCTCCCTCTCTCTCTGACCACCCCTACACCCCTCACTCTCTCTCTGACCACCCCTACATCCCTCCATCTCCCTCCTCTCACTCTTCATTCCCCTTTCTCTCTCTCTCTCTCGCTGACCACCCCTACACCCCTCGCTCGCTCTCTCTCTCTCACCACCCCTACACCCCCCCCCTCTCTCTCTGACCACCCCTACACCCCTCTCTCTCTCTGACCACCCCTACACCCCTCTCTCTCTCTCACCACCCCTACATCCCTCCATCTCCCTCCTCTCACTCTCCATTCCCCTCTCTCTCTCTCTCTCTCTCTCTCTCACCACCCCTACACCCCCCTCTCTCTCTCTCTGACCACCCCTACACCCCTCTCTCTCTCTCTGACCACCCCTACACCCCTCTCTCTCTCTCTGACTACCCCTACACCCTTCTCTCTCTGACCACACCTAGACCCCTCGCTCTCTCTCGGACCACCTGTACACCCCTCTCTCTCTCTCTCTGACCACGCCTATACCCCTCTCTCTCTCTCTCTGACCACCCCTCTCTCTCTGACCACCCCTACACCCCTCTCTCTCTCTCTCTCTCTCTCTCTCTGACCACCCCTACACCCCTCTCTCTCTCTCTGACCACCCCTACACCCTCTCTCTCTCTCTCTCTCTCTCTCTCTGACCACCCCTACACCCCTCTCTCTCTCTCTCTCTCTCTCTCTGACCACCCCTACACCCTCTCTCTCTCTCTCTCTCTCTCTCTGACCACCCCTACACCCTCTCTCTCTCTCTCTCTCTCTCTCTGACCACCCCTACACCCCTCTCTCTCTCTCTGACCACCCCTACACCCCTCTCTCTCTCTCTGACCACCCCTACACCCCTCTCTCTCTGACCACCCCTACACCCCTCTCTCTCTCTCTGACCACCCCTACACCCCTCTCTCTCTCTGACCACCCCTACACCCTCTCTCTCTCTCTCTCTCTCTCTCTGACCACCCCTACACCCTCTCTCTCTCTCTCTCTCTCTCTCTGACCACCCATACACGCCTCTCTTTCTCTCCCTTGTGATACAAACAGCTGCTTCACACACATAAATAAGCCAACAGAAAAATGGTTTTTATTCAGTCATTAATGCCCTGCTTCGTCCCTCTAGTATGCTCTGAAGCATCAACAGCCAGATGCAGCTTTTGTCAATGTGGCATTCCATATGACTTCCCTTACTGTATGTCAGATGTATAAGCACTAATTCACCATGTTCTATTGTATGATCATGTTACGGCTTTGACTTCACAGACTGACTACTTGAGTGTCTGAGTGTTCAGTGGTAGCAAAGTTATGAGGTTGTGTGTGTGTGTGTGTGTGTGTGTGAGTGAGTGAGTGAGTGAGTGAGTTTAGTGTCATTGCTGTTGAAGCAGATTACACACACACACACACACACACACACACACACACACACACACACACACACACACACACACACACACACACACACACACACACACACACACACACACACAGAGGGATAGTGCTGATAGGGCTTATGAAATATGTAAGGGGATACAGTGTTCACTCTCTCTGTCACACGGAGGGTTCAGAGCCACCGTGGGGACAGACTGCTCTGCTCTGGGCTGCAGTCTTCACTGATGGTATTACTTCACTGGCTGTCTCTTTAACAACACTAAGCATTGGACTCAGTTACAACGATCCCTTCCATGTCTGTGCTCTAATGCCAGCCTGTGTGCGGAATTGTATCATATACCATATATATTTTTTATATTTTCCACATTAAAAGTGTAATATTGTGATTTAATTGATATATTTGCTGTTATCGTGCTTAACTGTTACTTTATGACCCTATACACAAGTTCTCTCATGAAATACACATGTACATTCATCAACATTCCTTAACCCGATACCCCCCTCCTCCCCTTTCTCCACCCAATCCCTCCCTCCCCCTTTAAACCAAGATGTACCTCTGTCAAGACTTCATTGCACACACATTGCTGGCTTCTCTAGGTTTGAACAGTTTCCTCTTTAGACTAGACTGTGGTGAGTGGAAACCCAGTCTGGTCCAATCGGTTTCCCACTCAGGCTATGTTAGCATAGCATTGGCATACCTAAGCTAATCCATTTGATACAGTAGCGCTGTTAGCTACTAGCCTAGCCTCAGTCTGGCCCTGTCAGTCTCCTAGACAGACGATTAGCCTAGCTAACCCATACAACAAGCCTTAAAGCTGCTAATACTGTTAGCTACAGTTACTAGCATTAGCATAATAAACTCCTAGCCCTACAATACAGTAGCCTAGAATTAGCTAGTAGCCTAGCCTCTATTCCAGACAGTGCAGAATGGATGACTGGATGGCTCAGCAGCTGAAGTAGTTCTGTGGTAAGAAAGTATGATTGGTGGCGGGTCTATGGTGGATGTAATTTACTGGTATTCCCCTGTGAGCTGCCGTGGCTGGAAAGGAGCTCTGTCTCAGAGATGGACGAGGTAGACGGGAGGGGGGCAGAGGAGTGAGGGAGGGGGTGCAGCAGGGGTGATTAAAGGCCCCAAGAGCTGCTGACCTTGAGAAGGAAGAGTGTGTATGGGGGTGAGGGTGTAGTGTGTGTGTGTGTGTGTGTGTGTGTGTGTGTGTGTGTGTGTGTGTGTGTGTGTGTGTGTGTGTGTGTGTGTGTGTGTGTGTGTGTGTGTGTGTGTGTGTGTATGCGTAATTTCCTCTTCTGTGCAGCTCCTCCACATAAAAAGCAGGAAATAACAAGTAAAGACTCAGGAAATACGTAGAAGGATGTTCAGACATTCCTTCCTGTGCCATGTATGTGTCATGTATGTGTCATGGGCGCCCCCATGTTCTGGTACCTATCTGTCCTTTACTGTAGTGTAGGCCTATATTAGCCTGGTCCCAGAGCTGTTTTGTAGTCTCCTAACTCCTATGGTCATTGTCACGGTAGGAGTTGGCAAAACAGCACAAACAGATCTGGGAACAGGCTTATATTTCCCTGCCCACCATTTGAGTAGAAGGGAAGGTATTTTTAACTTGACACCCAACAACATGTAGAAGTATCAGGTAAACGGGGGTTGTCACGGCACCATCACTTTCTTCCCTACCAGTTTCACTACAAGACTTTATTTCTCTGTCCATCAGCTGAGTAGAAGGGAGAGTTGTTTTTAACCTGACACCCAACAACATGTAGAGAGGTATCTAGTAAAAGGGGATTGCAACCAGAACCAGATGGGAAACTACTACTTGAAATCTTAGTTAGGCCCTTAAGCATGGCATTCAAGCCATAGTAAATCCCCCTGCTGCGATTGGTGGGTGGGTGTGTGTGTGTGTGCGTGCGTGTGTGCTTGCGTGCGTGCGTGTGTGTGTGTGTGCGTGCGTGTGTGTGTGTGTAGAAATGACCCCTGTTGTCATAATGGAAAATAAACTCATTTCCTCTCTGTTTCCACCACAGCTAGAGAGCAGCCAGACCCCTGGTGAGGTGACACATCTTATAAATACACACCCAGTTTACACAAAACACACACATACCGCACACAGTACACTTGCCCGCGGGCTACACACACACACACACACACACATCAGTCACTGACCGTTCTATGACCACAAGGAGAGTGAAGGGTGCTCAGGTTATCTATCTCTGTGACTAAAGCCAGACTCGGCCCATCCTCTCAGCAGCATTGTGTGACTGCTGTCCTCTGGCTGTACCTTCTGAAGTTTCTCTGTTGTCTCTCTATATATTTATTGAGCTCTAGTCCCTTATTGAACTCCAGCATTCAATTATGTATTTTTCCCTTCATTTTCTTACCCCCCTTTTTACCCCCCTTTACAAAGAGACTGCAGTAGGATTTAGTGTGAAAACATCATAGATCAAAAGAGAACTGGCATCTTGAGAGTCGCAAGAGAAGCTGACAAGCAAGAGGAGGGATCAGTGGCTTCGCACAGTACATGACATATATATATATATAATGTGTGTGTGTGTGTGTGTGTGTGTGTGTGTGTGTGTGTGTGTGTGTGTGTGTGTGTGTGGGTGTGTGTGTGTGTGCTTCGTTCTGCATGTGCGCGCCCGTGTGTGTGTGTGTGTGCTTCGTTCTGCCTGTGCGCGGGCGCGCCCGTGTGTGTGTGTGTGTACGGAGGAGCGGGAGGAGATTTAAACTGGCCTAATTAAAATGTGAGAGTCCTGAGAGGAATCACATAAGAACATGTCAGTTAGGCTGAGCTGGAGGAGGGCGAGATTCAAAGAGGAGAGAACTCAAATCCCGGGTGCCCGTCACTGTGAGATTTCTCATCCTCCTCTTCCTCTTCCTCTCTTTATCACACCCCAGCACAGAGGGATTGGTCTTAGCCAAACCTTACTAGTTAGCTAAACAAGCATGACTAATACAGCGGCTTAAAAGTGTTCCAATGTGTCTGATTGGTGATTGGCAGTAATAACTCATGTATAATGTATTATGTTGGCGTAGCGGCAGTATCTTCGTGTGGCACACATGGAGTTGCTTAGATGCTGGTGTCAGCAACTGTTGAGTCTGAGAGAGAGAGAGGGAGAGAGAGAGAGAGAGAGCCTCGCTGGACCACCCAGGTACATCTGAGGAGTCTTTCATTCGTGTCTGTCATTCTTGTCTCGTCTGTGTGGTGTTTCTTTCCCCCCCAAAAAAGAAAAGTCCTCTCGCTGTCAACTGTGTTTATTTTCAGCAATCTTAACATGTGTCAATACTTGTATGAACATAATATTCAACAACTGAGACATAAACTGAACAAGTTCCACAGACATGTGACTAACAGAAATTGAATAATGTGTCTCTGAACAAAGGGGGGGGGGGGTCAAAATCAAAAGTAACAGTCAGTATCTGGTGTGGCCACCAGCTGCATTAAGTACTGCAGTGCATCTCCTCCTCATGGACTGCACCAGATTTGCCAGTTCTTGCTGTGAGATGTTACCCCACTCTCCCACCAAGGCACCTGCAAGTTCCCGGACATTTCTGGGGGAATGGCCTTATCCCTCGCCCTCCAACAGGTCCCAGACGTACTCAATGGGATTGAGATCCGGGCTCGTCGCTGGCCATGGCTGAATATTAACATTCCTGTCTTGCAGGAAATCCCGCACAGAACGAGCAGTATGGCTGGTGACATTGTCATGCTGGAGGGCCATGTCAGGATGAGCCTGCAGGAAGGGTACCACATGAGGGAGGAGGATGTCTTCCCTGTAACGCACACATTGCTATTGCCTCCAATGACAACAAGCTCAGTCCGATGATGCTGTGACACACACACAATGATGCTGTGACACACACACAATGATGCTGTGATGCTGCCCCAGACCATGACGGACCCTCCACCTCCAAATCGATCCCGCTCCAGAGTACAGGCCTCGGTTTAACACTCATTCCTTCAACGATAAAAAATAATCCGACCATCACCCCTGGTGAGACAAACCGCAACTCGTCAGTGAAGAGCAATTTTTGCCAGTCCTGTCTGGTCCAGCGACGGTGGGTTTGTGCCCATAGGCGACGTTGTTGCCGGTGATGTAAGGCAGGTCCTCACCAGACAACAGGTCTACAAGCTCTCAGTCCAGCCTCTCTCAGACTATTACAGTCTGAGCACTGATGGAGGGATTGTGCGTTCCTGGTGGAACGGGCAGTTGTTGTTGTCGTCCTGTACCTGTCCCCCAGGTGTGATGTTTGGATGTACCAATCATGTGCAGGTGTTGTTACATGTGGTCTGCCACCGCGAGGACGATCAGCTGTCTGTCCTTTCTCCCTGTAGCGCTGTCTTAGGCATTTCACAGTACGGACATTGCAATTTATTGCCCTGGCCACATCTGCAGTCCTCATGTCTCCTTGCAGCATGCCTATGGCACGTTCACACAGATGAGCAGGGACCCTGGGCATCTTTCTTTTTGGTGTTTTTCAGAGTCAGTAGAAAGGCCTCTTTCGTGTCCTATGTTTTCATAACTGTGACCTTAATTGCCTACTGTCTGTAAGCTGTTAGTGTCTTAACGACCGTTCCACAGGTCCATGTTCATTAATTGTTAATGGTTCATTGAACAAGCATGGGAAACAGTGTTTAAACCCTTTACAATGAAGATCTGTGAAGTTATTTGGATTTTTACCAATTATCTTTGAAAGACAGGGTCCTGAAAAAGGGACGTTTCTTTTTTTTGCTGAGTTTATAACATTTGAAATGTCTTTATTCTTTTGGAACTTCTGCAAGTGTAAGTTTACTGTTAATTTGGAGAGAAAAAAAGAGCGAGAGAGAGGATGAAAGACAACAGAACAGATGCTATTTCCTGGAGGAAGTGGGATGAAACAGCAGGTTGAGATAGAGGACATACACACACACACACACACACACACACACACACACACACACACACACACACACACACACACACATCTCAGATGCAGTGTGTTTCATACTGAGGCGTCATCTACCTACCCCAGGAGCTCAGAGTCCTACTGTGACAGACACAGTTCCCATGGTGACAGAGACACGGTTCCAACGGCGACGCTCCATATGGGGCCCCGATGTTTAGCGCAATGGCGAGCAGTACGCCTCACCACGACGACCGTACAGGCGCTGTTGGACAGCGTGTAGCAACTAATAGAACAGACGAGGGAGATATTAATGGTTATGATTGTCAAGATGGGAGATGGAGAGGAGACAGGAAGGAGACAGCAGGGAGGATGTGAGGAGACCGGAGGGGAGGGGAGGGGAGGGGAGGGGAGGGGAGGGAGGGGAGGGGAGGGGAGGGGAGGGGGGGAGGGGAGGGTAGGAGAGGGGAGTGGAGTGGAGAGGAGAGGAGACAGCAGGGAGGATGTGAGGAGACCGGAGGGGAGAGGAGGGGAGGGGAGGGTAGGAGAGGGGAGTGGAGAGGAGGGGAGGGGAGGGGAGGGGAGGGGAGTGGAGAGGAGAGGAGACAGCAGGGAGGATGTGAGGAGACCGGAGGGGAGAGGAGGGGAGGGGAGGGTAGGAGAGGGGAGTGGAGAGGAGAGGAGGGGAGAGGAGAGGAGAGGAGACAGCAGGGAGGATGTGAGGAGACCGGAGGGGAGAGGAGGGGAGGGTAGGAGAGGGGAGTGGAGAGGAGGGGAGAGGAGGGGAGAGGAGAGGAGAGGAGAGGAGGGGAGGGGAGAGGAGAGGAGAAGAGAGGAGAGGAGGAGAGGGGAGGGTAGGAGAGGGGAGGGGAGGGGAGGGGAGAAGAGAGGAGAGGAGGGGAGGGTAGGAGAGGGGAGTGGAGAGGAGAGGAGAGGGGAGTGGAGAGGAGAGGAGAGGAGACAGCAGGGAGGATGTGAGGAGACCGGAGAGGAGAGGAGGGAAGGGGAGGGTAGGAGAGGGGAGTGGAGAGGAGAGGAGGGGAGGGGAGAGGAGAGGAGAAGAGAGGAGGAGAGGGGAGGGTAGGAGAGGGGAGTGGAGAGGAGAGGAGAGGAGAGGGGAGGGGAGGGGGGGTTTGTGAAGGATGATTTAATAAATGTTGTACTGAAATACAGTCCAATTTTCAAAAAGACAGTGGCCTTTTGATATCATCTTGTACGTGAGAAGTACTTGACTTGGAAGTCTACATTGTGTAAAAGGCTACAAGTAAGCATTCTGTGTAGCCTTGTAGTACACAAGACTAGACATTTGTACCACACACAAGCCAGTGACTTGACACTGTGGTGTTCTTCCCACCAGCAGCCAGCCGTCACAGTGGGAGTATGTCTGTGTCTGCTGCGGCACAGTGGTGGGGAACATTCTAGAATCTAGAGATGTCTGGGGGGCTGTGTCTACACGCCAGTAAAGATGTCACGCCTGTAACGTACAGCTGCGCTGTGCCGCGGTGTGTGTGTGTGTGTGTGTGTGTGTGTGTGTGTGTGTGTGTGTGTGTGTGTGTGTGTGTGTGTGTGTGTGTGTGTGTGTGTGTGTGTGTGTGTGTGTGTGTGTGTGTGTGTGTGTGTGTGTGTGTGTGTGTGTGTGTGTGTACGCGCGTGTGTATGTGCCTGCGCGTGTGTATGTGTCTGCGCGTGTGTATGTGTCTGCGCGTGTGTATGTGTCTGCGCGTGTGTATGTGTCTGCGCGTGTGTATGTGTCTGCGCGTGTGTATGTGTCTATGTGCCGCGATGGACGGTGTTGGTGGGGGGACTGTCACAGGCAGACAGACTGGTAGAGAGGGGAGAGAGAGAGGAGAGGAGAGGGATGTTATCAGGGACCTGACGGGAGAACCTAAGCTCTTGGAGCTTCTGTCACAGCAGAGAGAGAGAGAGAGAGAGAGAGAGAGAGAGCGAAAGATTGTGGGATACTCTCCTGAGACTGGAGTGTGCGAGCCGAGTGAGTGAGCAGCATTGTCTGGTTAATGTTGTTGAGCCAGCTCAGTCTGTCTGTTTCTCTGTCACTCTCTCTCCTCCTGTTAATTCCCTCCTCATTCATTCTCCTACAAAAATGTTCTCTTTTCATTTGTCACTACTCTCCTTCATCAGATGCCTCCATCTCACCCCAGCCAGGTCACCGGAGATATAAGACAATATTAGACATTCGTCCAGCTCCCCAGGATGTTGGGAAATGCCTTCAAAACCGTCCACTAGGGGCAACAGTGAGCGCAATAACCATCAGGAAGGCTTGCGTCGAGAGCGTTGTTGATGAGGATGGCGGATGGGATTAAGCAGCGGCTAGGCACAAACCATTTTTTACCCCATTCCAAACCTTAACCCTTACCTTAACCATTCAAGGTTAAGGCCTAACCTTAACCCTTACCTTAATCATTACCTGTACCTCTCTTGTCCCCATCCTCTCTCCCTGTCCCTCTCTTGTCCCCCATCCTCTCTCCCTGTCCCTCTCTTGTCCCCATCCTCTCTCCCTGTCCCTCTCTTGTCACCCATCCTCTCTCCCTGTCTCTCTCTTGTCCCCATCCTCTCTCACTGTCTCTCTCTTGTCCCCCATCCTCTCTCCCTGTCCCTCTCTTGTCCCCATCCTCTCTCCCTGTCCCTCTCTTGTCCCCATCCTCTCTCCCTGTCTCTCTCTTGTCCCCCATCCTCTCCCTGTCCCTCTCTTGTCCTCATCCTCTATCCCTGTCACTCCCTCTCTTGTCCCCATCCTCTCTCCCTGTCCCTCTCTTGTCCCCATCCTCTCTCCCTGTCCCTCTCTTGTCCCCATCCTCTCTCCCTGTCCCTCTCTTGTCCTCATCCTCTATCCCTGTCACTCCCTCTCTTGTCCCCATCCTCTCTCCCTGTCCCTCTCTTGTCCCCCATCCTCTCCCTGTCCCTCTCTTGTCCTCATCCTCTATCCCTGTCACTCCCTCTCTTGTCCCCCATCCTCCCTCCCTGTCCCTCTCTTGTCCCCGTCCTCTCTCCCTGTCCATCTCTTCTCCCCATCATCTCTCCCTGTCCCTCTCTTGTCCCGATCCTCTCTCCCTGTCCCTCTCTTGTCCCCATCCTCTCTCCCTGTCCATCTCTTGTCGCCAACCTCTCTCCCTGTCCCTCTCTTGTCCCCATCCTCTCTCCCTGTCCATCTCTTGTCCCCAACCTCTCTCCCTGTCCCTCTCTTGTCCCCAACCTCTCTCCTTGTCCATCTGTTGTCCCCATCCTCTCTCCCTGTCCATCTCTTGTCCCCCATCCTCTCTCCCTGTCTCTCTCTTGTCCCCAACCTCTCTCCATGTCCCTCTCCTGTCCCCAACCTCTCTCCCTCTCCCTCTCTTGTCCCCATCCTCTCTCCCTGTCCCTCTCTGTCCCCATCCTCTCTACCTGTCCCACTCTTGTTGCCCATATTCTCTCCCTCTCTATAGCAGCTCTAGCTCAGTCACCTCAGCTCCTCTCTCTGTGTGTGTCCGCCTCACATTCACTGTGGTGGCAGGGTGTGTGTGTGTCAGTCGCTGTCTGCGTGGCTGCTGTGTTTCTCTTGCTGGTGACATTTCTGTGCCAGGTAAGACAAATAGCAGGCGCAGAGGAAGCGTTTATTCCCTGCGGTGAGTTTAATTAGCCAGTCAGTCGCGGCTGGCACCGTCTTGTTTTGGGAACGACACACACACACAGCGAGCAACACAGCCACGCACACACATAGCGAGCGACACAGCCACGCACACACATAGCGAGCGACACAGCCACACACACGCAGCGAGCGACACAGCGACACACACACAGCGAGCGACACAGCCACACTCACACAGCGAGCGACAGAGCCACGCACACACACAGTGGCAGCGTGCAACATACACACACACACAACCTCGCAATGACACACTTTAGGACTTGGACCACGCAGATAGTTGACCAGGGCAATTAAATGATATCTGAATCCCACTCGCTTTCATTTTCATACTTCTGTCCGTACCGCGGTCCTGTTCTCTCTCTCTTCTTGTCCACTGGGGGGATCCTACATTGCCGCCAAGCTGACTTTGGTCGTTTCATCTGTAAAGGTTCAATCATTTACAAATTACAGATAATTTCCTGCAATTAGCGTCAAATGGTGAGGTGGACGGCGGGACAAGGTCGGTACTGAGCACAACTCACTGGTGGCCTGGCGGCGAGGCCGAAAGAGATGGGTAGGACAGATGGTACCAGCCTGAGAATGTCTCTCCTGGCTCGGTGGAGAGAGTGGGTGTGTTTGTGTGTGTGCGTGTGTGTGTGTGTGTGTGTGTGTGTGTGTGTGTGTGTGTGTGTGTGTGTGTGTGTGTGCGTGCGTGCACTTCTACTCATGCGTGTGTTTATTACACCCATCTCCAACTCCTCATGCCTCCCTAATGCGTGTTGTCCACTCTGAGTATTGGTGTTTGTGTGTTTTTAAACTTTGTGCCAATCAGCACGCATCTGTCCTGCTCTGTTCTGTGTTGGTCTCTGGTCCGTGCCAAGCTGCTAAGCACAACATCTTCAGCTCAGAGGGGGTTGGCTGGCTGGATACATCAGGTACACAGCCAGGCTGAGGAGGAATGGAGGGATGGAGAGAGAGAGAGAGAGAGAGAGAGAGGGACGAGCGAGAGAGAGATGGCTGAATAATTCTGGTACTTCTCCAGGTTGGGGAGGGATGGAGGGAGAGGAGGAAGGAGGGAAGGAGGAAGCAGGGGGGTCAAAACTGGCACTGCTCAAAATTCTCGAGCCACGCAGGGGACCTTAGGCCTCGGGCCACTCTGTGACAGACAGACCATAATTACATACACACATTAGTGCAAACGCACACATTTATCGCACGCACACATGCACATATGTGTACACACACACACTACTTTTGAATGGGGTGTGTGGGAGAGGGGTATGTCTGAGGGCTGCCAATGATGTCTTTCATTAGCTACAGCCCCCCTCACTCACACAAACACACACACACACAGTCCTCCCCTCCCTTCTCCTCCCCTCTCCTCCCCAAATTTCTGGGCCGATTGGCAGCCAGCATCAGGCGCTTCCAACAGGGCTGAGCCTCTGCCTTGGCATGGCCCCGTACTTCCAGCCGAGACAGAGGAAATGAATACCCACAATGTTGCTGATGCCTCCCTTTAAGTCTTCTAGCTTACTCCCCTAACTCTGGGTGCAGTGTGTGTGTGTGTGGGTGTGTGTGTGGGTGGGTGCAGTGTGTGTGTGTGTGGGTGTGGGTGTGGGTGTGTGGGTGCAGTGTGTGTAGGTGTGGGTGTGGGTGTGTGGGTGTGGGTGCAGTGTGTGTAGGTGTGGGTGTGTGTGTGGGTGCAGTGTGTGTGTGTGCAGTGGTTGTGGGTGTGTGTGTTTATTTATTTATGTATTTTTTATTTCACCTTTATTTAACCAGGTAGGCTAGTTGAGAACAAGTTCTCATTTGCAACTGCGACCTGGCCAAGATAAAGCATAGCAGTGTGAACAGACAACACAGAGTTACACATTGAGTAAACAATAAACAAGTCAATAACACAGTAGAAAAAAAGAGAGTCTATATACATTGTGTGCCAAAGGCATGAGGAGGTAGGCAAATAATTACAATTTTGCAGATTAACACTGGAGTGATAAATGATCAGATGGTCATGTACAGGTAGA